>NC_068417.1:33036857-33171857 GCF_023724105.1 Carassius gibelio
AAGTTGTGAGCATGAACAATCTGACAGCTCAACACGTCCCTGCAGTCTACACCTGTTGAGAGACACAGACAGAGATGACACATTTTATCAGGTGTTTGTTTGTTGGCAGCTGTGTGTTGATGCTGAGTTTCCTCATGTCCACATGGAAGCCTCACGCCAGCAAACATGAGCCGTCTGCTAATCTATCACAGCTAATGCCTACAGTCAGCCTCTAGCACAAACACAGTTTGTATATAGCACTTACAGATTTTGTGGTTGTCTTGGTATGGATCCTTCTCTAGAGGAGACCTCAACATCTGATTTGCTAGCTACTGTGCATCAGCTTGTAGCAAGCTAACAGCAAAATAATTTCCACATTGCTAATATGCTAAAATTATAATGACACTCATGTGGATCCAGTGCCAATTTGTGTCACACAGCCTGACACAAGACCCTCCGTCCAAATGTTGTTCATCAGCTAATAGCATGGTTCGTTGAGGTACTAAATGGAAAGCAACAATGGAAACAGCTAACGTTGATTGACGTGGCCCACTCATTCCTCGCATAATACAAATAGCTAATTACAAAGTTCACCTCCTCCATTTTCAAGATGCACCTGGGGAGAATACTAACAAAGATAGACTGCCATGATTAATGCGGCAGAGTCTAGGTCGCATTTGAGACAGATGGCTACAGGTGGACGCGACATTAGCAGCCAAGCTTATGAATATTTGCCATGGATGTCACAGCAGATTGTTTACAAATGGCTACATACATGATTGCATCACACCAACAATTTCACTTCCCATTTCTCCACAGATTCTTTACCAATTCCAAATGTCCTTCCATTGGATAGTTAGTAAGACTTGATAAGACCTGCATATTGCATTGTGGAGCATTGAAGAGTGTTTTTGTGGCTAGTACAATGAGTAATGAGTAGTATGGACAGAGCATTGTGCTAACATCCCACAGTGTACCTTATCAGTGACTAAGAAACACCCTGGCAATCATCCTGAACACCCTTGTGTCTGCATAACATGCACTCAAGGCAGCTAAGCAACTGCATAGCAAAACCCTAGCAGACAATCATTAACAACTATTGGCATAGCAACATGCTAACATCACTCAAGACACCTAAGCAACTGCATAACAACACCCTGTCAACCATCAATAACAACTATTGGTATAGCAACATGTTTACATCACTCAAGAAACCTTAGCAACTGAATAGTAACACCCTGGCAACTACTCAGAACACCTATTGGCATAGCGAAATGCTAACATTACTCAAGACACCTTAGCAACTACATGGAAACCATCCAGAGCAGCAGAATTTTGGCATCGTGTCTGTGGCATTTTTCTTCAGAAAGGGATTGATATTAGTCAGGGCTGCTGTTGTTGCTGATTTATTTTTATTTTTTGTGCCATAATAGGTCTTTGCTAATAGCTAATGGTTTAGCTTTAGGGGAGACAGCGGTTATTTATGCTCTAATTAAGTGAGAAATTCTCAAGCAGAGAAAAGCCATGGAATAATTTTGTAGATGATGTGGCCAAGGCACATTTTTTTTTCCAGACAAATATAGTGTGAGAAAAAAGACAAAAATTGGAGAAGTACATATACATAGATGTTGATGATCTTGTTGCCATGTTTTTTTCATTCCTTAACTGAATAATTAACTTTTAGGGGTGCACGATAGATATCGGCCGATAATTAATGCGCATCTCGATAACTGGCTTTACTTTTTTGATAAAATCTTCAGACCTACTTTTTGCTATATGATGATTTACACAGTGAAGAAGTACAAAAATGTTATGTTTTCAAACAGGTTTCCTGAACACACCCCTAATTTGTTATTGTTCAGATAGTCCCACCCTAAATTCATTCCATTGATTGATGTCTTGTTGCTAATGCTGATTAAACAAACAAGACAAGTTTTGAATTCGCCTCAGTGTTTATACTGTACTGGGAAATCAACCAATGGATGAAAGTATTTTATGACATCAAAAATGTTTGCTCTTTATCTTTATCATTAAAAAGTTAGTTTGAAAAGGTTATAAAAAGCTTTGCTTAGCAAGCAGTGTACTCCAGGCAACTATTTAGTTATGATTTAATATGTCATTATGTAGCCCTTTATGCGGCTAGCATTGCTAACAGCTGGCTTTCTTACTGTAATAATAAGGTAACATACTGTGCAGAGTCTTGAGATTTGAATGTTTTGAGCTCGTTTATTATGGACTGAAGGCTTATTATGATGTTGGTGGGGTTCTGCAGCTGTGTGGCGAATATTTCTGAGATGTTTTGGACATCAGCTAGTAAAATTGATGGCCCAGACCTTAGTGTGCTATAAGTTCCAGTCTTTATGTTCCACCTCATCTAAAAGATATGGCCTTCAACACGGCATAGTTTCAGTGGAAATTCGATTCGATGCATTAGGGATGCAGTGAAGCACTTTTTCAGAGTCAAAAAGTCAAGTGTATGTGTGCATTCAGCAGTATGTTGACAAACAAACTGATATTTGGATATGTATTCCATGAGTGAACATTACAGATGTATAAAGCTACATGGGCCAGGACACCCACTTAAGTAAGATGCCCCCAAATACACTTTAAATTTACCTTTTGATCATAGGGAGCGCTACATCTCAACACATTTAAGGAGTGCCTTTCATATTTCATCTGAACAGGTCTTTTTTGTTTGACACATTGTATACTGATGCTATAGAAGCCAATTGCTGCCACTTCCAATTTTTGCAATTCTGATTTTTTTTCTCAGAATTTAGAGATATGAACTCAAAATTCTGAGAAATGAAGTCAGAATTGCAACATATAAACTGGTAATTCAGATTTTGTTTTTCTCTGAATTGTGAGATATAAAAGCAATTAGCTTTATACATGATTTTTTTTTTTTTTTATCACGTTATTATATCACGTTATTTCTGTGATTATTTTTGTTTTTATGTCAGTCTTGATTAGTGGAAATGTCATATTATTATTATTCTTATTAGATTGTCAATGTTTCTCAATTAACATTTGTATTTTGTCTGTTACAGGATGGTACCGAGGATTTTCCACCAAGAAACCTTCAATCAAGGTAAGCTGATTCATTTTTCATACTCAGTAGCATGCATTTTACAATTCATCTGGTGTGCAGTTTGTTTCCTTGTTGATCTACAATGAATGACCCTCTTTGAATGTCAAGTAAACAACAGAGATCTACTGTTGAACCGTGGTTTTCCACTGGTAGGTCATGACCCATGCCTGTTTTGATACAGCCACGGGAAACTGAAAAATTGTGCTAAATGCAAATGATAAAATGCAACCATGTATTTTCTGCAGTTGTGTCTTTGACTTAATACAATAAAAGGAATAACTATTATTATAATAATAAAACTATAATAATAAATAAACTGACATCCCTGTATGATTTCACTGAATGAGGGACAGACGGACCGACAAAAAATGAAACCCCTACATGGCAACAGGTCTCTTGTTTACAGAGAAACTTCTATGTTTTTTTGTTGTTGTTTTTTTTCTGTTCTACAAAATTAAATCAATACATGCATTTTACAGTAATTGGCCTTTGACTGGTGGAAATATGTAGCAGTAATCTTTCTCAATTTTAGCAGCAAGGGACTCTCTCTACAGTGCTCTCTCAAAAGCAGCGTGGGCTATTGTTTCTACTGTTGTTAGGTAATGCTGCCTTTCTAAAATACGCCTAATGTAAAAGTGGTTGTGAATTCCGTTTCATGAAAAAAAATATCAGAACGAATAGACAATAAAGGATCTAAGCGACAACAAAGCGAATAAGGTTTTATTCTAATACTGTCTAATTCCAGTTGCCAGATTTTAGTTGAACTGAATATCACTAAATGTTATCTCTAATGTAAAATTCCATTTGGATAAATAAGATTTTGGCTTTCAACTTTAATCTTAAAAAGGTTGAATTTTTTTTTTTAAGTTCATAAAACCATTCTCATGTAAATTCTCAAAATTATACAGCACCAACAACTTTCTTTACAGAACAAACTTCTGCGTAATTTCTTAGTACTGAGACTATAAGTTTATAGAAGAAATGTAATAAAATTTTCTGTAAAATGTTCATTAAACCATTTGAGTAAACGGACACATTAATTTAGATAATTAATTTGTTGTGTAAATTGTTCGTAAAAAACATTGTACTGCACATAAATAATTGCATCATTCAAAAAACAAATTGTCTGTAAAACCACTCGTTTAAATTTATGTACCACACAATGCAGACAAATTTGTCAGTGTAAATTCCTGTGCAAATTGATCGCAAAAGCCTTTGTTGCGTAAATCGCTGCATTATGCAGTGCAAACACATGTTTACAAAACTAATTTCTGGGAGTAATTTTTTATAAAATTTAATTTTTCATATATTGTTGCATCATGAACATACAGTGTTATTTATTTACTTTATTTGACAATACCGTATTTTTCGGACTATAAGTCGCACCTGAGTTTAAGTTGCATCAGTCCAAAAATATGTCATGATGAGGAAAAAAAAACATAAGTCGCACTGGACTATAAGTCGCATTTATTTAGAACCAAGAACCAAGAGAAAACATTACCGTCTACAGCCAGTAATGTTTTCTCTTGGTTCATGTCTCTTAGTTCATTGCTCTTGGTTCATGTCAAATTAAATTTGATAAATAAGTCGCACCCAACTATAAGTCGCTGGACCAGCCAAACTATGAAAAAAAAGTGCGACCTTTAGTCCGGGAAATACGGTAAATCATTTTGCCTGTAGATGTGAATCTTATTCATTTCAGGAATAAGAAAGTTCTACAGCAGAATCATTTTTATTCAGTGTGTTCTTGACTCCACTGTGCTGGGTTTGGGGTTATCTGAGGACATGTATTGAAATATACTTCGACACTTCACTAAACAGTGTCGTCTATTTAAAAGTGGCACTGAGTAGCTAATATCCACTTCATAGAGAAGATTGTGCTTGTTATTCAGCTTTTCCTGACCTCACAAGCCAGGTTGAGGCAAGGACAGGGCGTCCCGCAAATATTCCTCCCAAAAGGCAGCTTTTCTCAGCATGAGAGGAGGAGGATGGAGCTTTAAAGAGACTTAGATCTTGTCCGCCGCAGCTGTTTTCTTCAGGGGCACAAACACACAAGCAGGTATTACTGTGGGTGCAGTGTTGCTGAAAATGGTCTATACTGCGGCAAAATTTCTTACGCTTCACTAGAATGTACTGGGAATCTCCCAATAAGACATCAGAGCTGTCTTAAGAAAACGTTCAGTTGTTGTAATACATTTCTTACAGTATAAAGTCATTGTCAGTATCAAGTCTTATTACTGGACAGCGCTATTCAAATATATGTCACATCCTGCCGTATGTTGACAGATCCATATCCAGTAGCTGACATTTCCCAACAATTTTCTTTTGTGTGAGTAAAGTTCACCTAACAAAGGACAGCTGAAAAGTTTTATGCATACGGTGACCTTTACTGAACTATGGCTAGACTATGAAGAAGCCCTCATCCAAACCATCAAAGATAAAGAGCTTCAGGCAAAATGTTATAGAAATCATATGTAGGAATGAACAGGATTGTTCTTTTGATATGAACGCTTTGAATTCATGTTCTCGATATAACAGTCACCTGGCAGATACAATTAGGTTAGTTTTGTAAGAAAATAAATAAGTAAATAATTTATTTATTAGGGATGCACCAAAAGGAAGATTCTTGGCTGAAGCCGAACAAAATGAAACACTGGGACGAAGGACGAATACTGAATAAGAACACAGCTTTTCACTTAAAAAAAAAAAGATTTAGCTTAGTAAAATCACATTTAGTCTACATATTCAAGATATACAGTAGATAGCATACGCATATCATATCTGTTTACTGAATGAATATGTTAAACTCACTATGAACTTATAAATGCAGCCATTGCGAATAAAGCTGATTTTGGCCATCAGTTAGATGCAGGTTTTCCACGCCACATGCCAGTTGACACTTTACTGGAGGTGAGAATCCATAGGATTGCCTTTGTGTTCACTGTGTGTGTGCACCTCTTGCCATGTGGCAAGACCTCAAAGTGCCCGTTGGAGGTGCCCGTGATGTCCACCTTATGCAGAGTCCCGAGCAGTGCACTCCACGGCCAGTCCTTGTTAATCTTCTGTAGAGGTGACTCTGGGCTGGCACCTGTTCCTAAATTCATGTGCCAAGCCTGCGCTGTGAGAACCACAGGGTTGTACTCACAGTGTGAATGAGGTGGGAAACTTGTGCGAAGAAAGCTTGCCACACAAACTGCTTAGAATTCCTGCTCACAGTATTTCTCCCTTTAAAAAAAAAAGGGTTTATTTTTACAGTCGCATGAAGTGTGAGACTCAAAATTCCCCGTGATGGGACTAATTTGAAACACAAAGTAAAATTGGTTTGTAATTAAATTGTTCGTAAAAACTATTCTTGCATAAATTGTTGCATCGTACAGCGCTAACAAATTTTACCGCAGAAGGAATTTTGGTGTAAATCGTAAAGTTTGGAAAACTATTTTTAATAAACTGCCTTTCTGTGAAGCAAAGATATGAATTTTAACATTTGCTTACAGAATGAATCTTGGTGCAAATTGTAAAGTTTGTAAGACTATTATTACGTCAACTTGTTTTGTAGCACAAATATAAGTTTTGGCTTAAATGATTCATGAAACCATAATACAGCATTAAAACACATTTGTTTACAGAATTTCTTTTGGTGCAAATTATTAATTGCATAAAACAATCTCGTTGGGAAGAACACAGACTTAAATTCATAGATAAGTTTTACATCACTTACATAAATTTATTGTAGTCTAGCAGGGATGTACATTTTGGTTTAAGTTGTTCAAAAATATTCTTAATGCAATGCAGGTGTAAAGTGTAAAGTTCTTAAATGTATTCTTGTGTAAACTGACTTCAAATATGAATTTTGGTATAAATTGTAAAGTTTGTCAAATTATACCTACAGAATAAGTATTCTTAGGTAAACCGTGCTCTGTAACACATAAATTTGAACTATTCTTATGTAAATTTTTGCATTATGCACTGTTAAACATTATTTTACAGAACAAATTTTGTTGTTAATTGTAAAGTTGTAAAACTATTCTTATGTGAACTTTCTTGTTCTTTAGCACAAATATGAATTTTGGTTTAAACTGATCATAATCTTGTTGTGTAGAACACACATTATTTTGCTTATTCACAAAACCATATTTACGTCAGCTGTTTTACACCATTAGTTTACAGAACAAATTTCTGCTTTAAATATTGGCAATCAAATTTTGTTGTAAATTTTACAGTTTGGTAAAGTATTCTTAGGTAAACCGTCTCGTTGTCTAGTACAAATATACATTTTGGTTTAAATTGTTCAGAAAGCCATTCTTGCGTACATTGTTGCATCATGCAGCATTTAAAAATTTGTTTAAAAAACTAATTTTGCTGTAAATTGTAAAGTTTGTAAAACAATTCTTACAAAATTGTCACACAAATACAAACTTAAACCATTCTTATGCAAATTGTTGCATCATGCAGCATAAAAAACTTGATTTTTTTTACAAAATGTAGGTGTAACTTGTAATGTGTGTAAAACTATTCTTATTTATACTATTTAGCAGCAACAAAAGTGTAACACTGTGTTTATTTGTATTTCTTTTATAAAACTAATGCAAACATCATTCAGATGAGTCAAAAAAAAAAAATCTGCGATGAAATACAGCATATCACGGGTGCTGTCAAGTAAACTTTAGTTGCTTTTAACCCAGAATATTCATATTAAGTCCATTATAAATATGTTCCTTATACTTTGCTCTACACAGTTCTTTACAGAGGTGTTTGAGCGCTGCTCTGTCCTGTGAGTGTTTGCATGGTGAGTAAGTGATCATTTGTTTGGCTTTGGTCTGCCCTCACTGTTTTAAATCTCTTTGCCTCTCTCCTTCGATCAATTATTTTCATCAGAAATGTTTCACCCACTCTGGTCTGCCTACACACTGATACCCCAGAGCCCACAGGGGAGCGTCAGGAATCTGTCTCGAACCTCTTTGTGCTGATGAACGTAAATGAGAGTAGAGAGAAAGAGAGCAAGAATTTAACTTGAGAAGGGTTCAAATCAGTTAATCACAGACAGATTTGTTTGCCATTATTTATGGATTTGTTCATCAGAGAGTAATACAGAGAAGTAAATACTAGATGATTCAGAAGTCAGATCGAATCGCCAGTCTCATTTATAAGGCTTATGCTGCCTTACGGCATTTGATAAATAACCATTAAATCAATAGATAAAACATAAATAGGCATTACAAAACTGAGAGAGACATTATGTGCCCATTTCTTTTATTTTGCTTTATTTGTGTACTTTTGACAAGTTATGGTGCAAAAAATTTGTAATATATTTAAATCCATCATAGCATTTAGAATTTTTGCAAGCCAGTTTTATCCGAAGTGCTCAAGGTATACATTAGATCAGTTCATGCATTTCCTGGGAGTTGAACCAATGACCTTGTTGTTGCTATATAATTGTGATGGCGTCTAACGTTAATTCAGTTTGAATGCTGCCCGACCGCACATCATCTGGTGAAAGACATATTTAACTGTCTTAAAGACAAGAAAACAAACAGCCTGCAAGATTAGCACAGACAGCACACAAAGAGCCAAACAATATGGGCGCCTTTGACTGACATGTGGGTGAAGATTTCTGAATGCCTGTGTAGTTGGTTCTTGACTGAAAGTACTGACAAATAGACAAAACACATTTGCGATATAATGACAGCTTTTCCAACGCATTTTGTCCGAGACATAATCCTTTTTTTTTATCTTTTGCTAAATTACACAGTTTTCGTTCACATGCTGCAATTATGTCAGTTTTCTCTATTGTGCAAACTCTGTGACAAAAGATGGAGTGTGGGAAGTGTTTATTTGTACTCTTGGATTACTTGGAAACTCTTTAAAATTGAGTATGAACTGAAGAGAAATAAATGGCACTCCGAATGGAACTGAAGGCAAGCCATATGCACCTACAGACATCTCTTGTATTTGTTTGTATGCTACTGTTAAAAAGATTTGAAAAGAGGTCTCATGATCAACAAAGTTGCATTTAAAAAAAATATATATATATAATAATTATTATTACATGCATAGATAATAAACAGTACTGTGCTGATCTATTTGTTGATCAGTCATAAGCATTTGATTCTGTAGATCACAAAATCCTATTGCACAGACTTAGTTGCTTGGGTTTTAGTAAAATTATTCTAAATTGGTTCAATAATTATCTGAAAGAAAGAATGCAATGTGTCTCAGCTGAACATGTATTTTCTACAGAATTAAAAATAAATATAGGCGTCCCACAGGGATCTATTTTAGCTCCGGTTTTATTTTCACTTTATATAAATGACCCAGGTCAAAGAGATAAACACGGCAACAATATATTTAGATGCCGATGACACATTTATTTATACAGTTGAACTATTTTAATTGTTAAAACTGAAATTGGTTTTAAATGCTTACAAAACCAAATGTATGGTATTTACTCGTAGTCATACCAAAAAATGGTTCCACCTATTCTAATCTTGGAAGGAAACTATTGAAAAAGTAAATGGGTATAAATACTTGGACTTATGGCTTAATGAATGGTTAGGTTTTAATATTCATATTGAAAATCTTTTTAAAAATCTCAGACCTAAATTGGGTTTTCTTTTTCGTATTAAGAAGTGCTTTCCTTTTGAAGCAACAAACAAAAAGTTTTTTTTTTTCTTTCAGTGTTGACTAAATTGATGTAGTTTGAATGCATGCAAATTTGTCCTTACTAAGGAAGTTGGATAGTATATATCATGCTGCAATATGATTTTTAACAAATACATCTTCACATTCCCATCACTGTACTTTGTACAAAATAGTTGGTTGGTCATCCTTGAACCAAAGCAGAAAAATGCATATGTTATTATTTACTGTCAAAGGCATTATAAGCTAAACTGCCAGCTAATATTTGCAATCTTTTATCATATCAAACTTGTAATAATAGTACTAGAAACTCTTAGAAATTAGAAATTTTGCTATGAAATTGTATACAGTGTCATTTTGTATACTCAAGCTTTTAGATCTATTTTACTATTGTTTCTGATTCAAATGCATCATTTGTGATTATTTATGGTACAAGTGGTTCATTTTCTTTTAAGTACATAGTTGCACAGCATTTTTCTCACGTTTTCAAATGCTTCTTTACTTTGAATCAAATTCTATAATGTTGTAAAGTTGATTTGATTTATTATTTAGAACTGTTTGCAGAGAAAAAAAACTACACCACTGACAAGGCAGGTTTTTAGACTTTCCATACTGAAATCTGGGACGTTCTTTTGCACAGAGTGAGAGTTTCTATTCCAGAATCCAGGCCACAGTGGGCTGTGTCTCTGGAGAGAAATTCCTGCCGATTAGACCAGATCATTACTCCTTATGGCAGAGGCAAACACAACCTGCACCGGACAAGGAGAGAGGTCAAGAGGGGTGACAGAGGAGAGAGAGTCTGTCAGATGGCCCTTCACACAAAACCTGCTTTTTATCAAGATGAATAAGAGCAGTGAAAGATAGCTTTGTTACCTAGACATATTTAAACCTGACATATTGATATCTCTGCCTTGTCAACGGCTTTCTAAAAGCATCTCTAGTGGTCAGACAGATCTTGATTTCCTGTAGCTTTTTTTAGCTGTTAGGCTATTTCCAGTTCCTTCAGTTTTAATATATTTTGGAATACATACACTACGTATGTATACACACACATAAAGTAGGCTGCAAATATATAGGTACTGTGCTAGTTAGGATGATTAGCTAAACGAGTTACACCTGTGCCAAATTGGTTGATTAGCTGATCATGCTCCTCACTAACCTTGTCAATAAAACATAATTTATGTAAACAAAAACTTTCATGTTGGATGCAATTAATCACTATTAATAATTCGACAGCTCCTATATATCATATTTCTCCAAATGCAGACATTTTAGGAAGTGATTTTATGGCGGTTTTATTGACCCGTCATTCAGAAGTCAGTATTAATGAATGTCAGAAGCGATGCACAGTGGGATAGTCAGCTTTCAGAGGCTTTTAATTATTTACATGCCTGCTAAAGCTGGGAAGCTTGATGCTGTCTGGCTCTCGAAGGTTTGCTGAAAACTGCACGTTAACCTTCATCACCATATATGTTTGGGAAGTTAGAAAGCAGCTTAATCCAGCTCATTAAAATCATATTTTCCCCAAAATTAATACTCTGCATATGCCAAATGTGAGTACAAATTGGCATAGTTGTGTTCGTTAGTAGGTTTTTTCTCTCTGCAATGTTGAGACACAGACGTGGAAAATTCCTCGCGTTGAGCTGCCAAAACTAAATATGAGACGCGAAATTGTCAGAGACATTAACATATGTATAAACATTATAAAATGCTACTTATGTTCTGAAATAAATACAGTGTTTACTGTAATGTAGGGCATGATTTCATTTTATTGGATTGAGAATAGTGCTATGATATAAATATTTAATATCATTTTCAGCAGAAAAGTTATTTAGTAGCCAGGCAAAGTTATTACGTTTTGATGAAACATTATGAAAACATTCTTGGGGATAACATGGACTGATAAATCAGGGGCATGGATACCTGGGACATTTATTAGGAAAATAAAGAGTCAAGTTTGATTTCTTTAAGCAAACAAATACTGGCGTCATCATGAGCACAATTGCTGCCAGGAGTGATTTTAACGTTTAGAAGCTGCTCGCTATCTTTCTTCCCCTCGTTGGCTTCGCTCTTTGTCCGCTTGCAGCAGGATTGCTATTCTTATTTGGCTCAGCGTTGACCTTTTCTGCTAAACAAGCATTAGGCTGCTGGGAGCGAGGTAAAGGAAGCACACTCGTCTTTTTTTAGTCCTCTAACTGAGAGCAGAGCTGTTAGTTACAGGTCAAGCGATACTATACAGCTCACCTGGTGGAAGATAGTCACTGTCACAGTTATATAAACTCATATGCACCACTTGCCAGGATATATGTGTACGAAGTGTATGTTTGAAAGGTGGATGTTATGTCTATCAGAACATTTCAGTAACTTTTAAGCAATAGGTATTTAAGACCTAACTACACTTCGATTTTTATGCATACACTAGGGTTTGTGTAAAGTGCAAGTGATGCACCCCCCGTTTTCTTCTAGGTCGTACATGCACATTGCATTTGTTTTGCACTAATCAGTTGTTCCACTAGGTGGCAACACTGGCCTGGGCCAAAAAAAAAAAAAAAAACTAAAGAGAATCAAGAACCACAACAACAACAAAATCTCTGAGAATGCAACAACAACAACAGACGCTTGCATTGACAAGCGCATGTGAGGGGGTTTTGAGAGAGCCACAACTTTGGTTTAAATGAGTATAAAGATATTTTATTGACCATAACTTCTGGAGTAAAATAGCGCAGGAAATGGACAAACAGGGAACTATCTAGAGCGTGTATGTCGACCACCTGCTTTTATGCATGCTATCAAATGGATTGTATTTTTAAAGGCTATGCATTCAACTGTACACATACTTTAGCATACAAAAACAGTATACTTTGGGGTTTTAGACGACAATCAAGAGCCTATGCTATAAGTAATTACAGCTAGGAGGCCATTTTGAGAACATTTGAGGACTTTAGAACTAAGTATTTTTTAAAACTATCAGCATATATTATAGGATTAATAAAATGCAGATTAAGTGTACTTAAAAAGTGCACTTTGTAATCGTCAAATTTGTACTTTTTAAGTGCATTTTAAGTAATTCTTTAAAAAACTGCACTTATTTTGACTAACATACTAAAATACTTCATTATAACGTAACTGTACTGTGTTAATTGTTCATTTGAATATTATCCTCCAAACATTTAGAGAATTATTTTTAGCAAAAAAATAAATAATAATAAATTGACTGTTTCACGGCTCTGAGAAACAACCAATAATATCGATGACTCATCCTGCACTACACTGATTATTGTCCAGTCAGATGTTTGCTTGAGTTAGAATGCCCCTCCCACTGCCAGCATATGTTTTATGAAAATGAGTGTTATTATTTTACACAATTTTGCATCTCAAGTTAATGTTATTTTAGTTAGTGACCAGCTAACTAACTTTAGTTTACATCCTAGTTAGTATGCTAGTTTGTGTTAGAACCACATTTTTGTAGTGAGTCTTGTTGTTTTATACTTTCATTCTTTATTTGAGTCAAAAATGTGTGTTTAATAACTGAAAGTTAAGTCTTGTTTTGAGTATTTGAGGAAACTTAAAAGTAGTATTAAAAACGTATAGTATTTTCTTTAAATAATCACATTAAATTGATAACATTTATTTAATGTTGCATATATTATATTATATTATATTATATTATATTAGATTGGATTAGATTATTGTCTTTGTGTGTGTGTGTGTGTGTGTGTGTGTGTGTGTGTGTGTGCGTGTGTGTGTGTGTGTGTAATTTAACTACAGTATGTTTCAATTCAGGTTTTATCGCTGTCCTCTAAACAGTTTCTTGCTGACTCAGCTGTCATCGTTCCTGTCCTTCATGACACATGCTACTTTATTTCCATCACTCGGATCTGGTGCTTAGGATAAAAGTGATCAAATAAACTGCTGGCTTCAGGCACACGCACACACACACACACTGATAGCATGAGTTTCAACAGATGGAGATAATGTGTACACACACACAAGCACATCTGTGCTGCCTCAGGCCTACAATAACATCTCCTTCAGTTCAGCTCATATAGAGCGGCTTTATTATCTGCTTCCTAAATGGATGCTGAGTGTGACAGAATGACAATGCTTCTGTGATTCATACGCAGTCTGGAAATGCCACACACCACGCCTTCAGCTTCAATTAATGATCAAACCATAGTCGTCTTTAAGTTTGTTTGTTTTTTATTATTCTTTTTGTTAAGTTTCTGTGTCCTGTTTTGATTTACAAAGTACTTTTTAGCATTAAGATAAATCTCATAAAATTTGAAGAACATGTCTGGGCCATGAATCAAGTTAATTGTGGCTATTATATTGCTATTATATTCATTACACTAGTCAACATTTGAAGTGGTCCAAAACCTTTCATCAAAGTTGTCCTAAAACAAAATGTGGTCTTGTCTTCTTATCAAAGCACAATTAAACTACATGTATGCAATGGCGTTTTCATTTAAGTCATGAAGTTTCCAAAAAGGTGATTAAAGCTGCTTTAAAACTACATGCATGTAGTATGTCATATATGAGTCACATTTAGGAACATGTCTCTGAAATGGTTTTCAAAACTGTCCTGGAGCAGCCCAGCACTGTCTCCCTCTTCTAACACATCGGGTTCAACTCCTCAGTTCATTATTAGAGACTTTAAGACCTGAAGTGGGTCAGAAAAGGTGAAAAGAGTTGAGAGAAAATGTGATGTGTGTCAGATCTGCATCATGTTCAGTAGCGGCAGCTCTTAAAGTAATAGCAGCCAAAACAAGCTTATAACCAGCTGCTGATCTGTCTGTTCATCAAAGAAAGGGGAAAAAAGGGAAATCAATAACCTTTATAGCTTTAAGTATTCATCTGTATTTAGTTTAGATTTTAGTGTTTGATAACTTATTTTTTTGTATATTTCTGCTGAGGGGCACAGGTAGCTAGATGCAACATTTATTATGATGGGTTTATCTGAAGATTTTTTATGTTAACTTAAATTGGAGTTATTTTTAAAGTCTAATAAAAGTTACAATTGATATCTCTTAATTTCAATGTAATGCTATTTTTATTTTTTTATTTTTTTTAAGGGAATGAGTATTAATTGGTATCAGTGATACTGGCCTATCGTCATATAAAATATGGCATTAAACAAATATAAAAATATACTGTCTTTATGTTGTTTGTACATTAATTTGAAGATTGAATGTGAAAGTATTGCAATATAAACGTATGTTTAACAACTTTAATGTTGGGTGGGATTAATTGCAATTAATTTCAGAAATAAGTATGATTAATTAGATAATTAGATAGACAGCATTAATAAATACACACATATACAGTATATATTTTGAAAATATTTACATGTATATACATTAATATATTAATATATTTATATTATCTTTAAATATATTATATAAACAACATATATTTCTTAAATGTATACATGCATGTATTTGCATTAACATATACATAATACATATACCCAGTACACACTCATGTATGATGTCAACAAAATCTCTTAATTTAGATGCAATTAATCATGATTAACCATTTGACAGCACTTATTGTTTCGGGTCAAAGATTTGTTGAATTATTTTAATGCTTGTTATTTGATTTTTTTTTTTTTATGATAATAAAGCAAAATTTAAACTGTCATTACGTAACAGAACAAAATCTCATCATGTTTATGTGAAACATAAATTCTAAAATATTTCAGTCATAAAGGATAATGGTTATAATTGTTGTGCTGCCTTTTATCATTGTAATCTTTTAAATGAAATGCAATTAAAAAAATTATTATCATGGTTTTATATAGTTAATACATTTTATGAAAATTAAATTGTGCTATATTTTATGATTTAGCATTTTTATGACAGTTAAGAACATTTTACATTGTCCTTAATGCATCATAATCTTATCATTTTAATAAAAAAAAAAAATAATAATATATAAATAATAATATATATATATAAAATAATAGTAATAAAATATAAATAAATACATTATGTCCAAAAGCATAATGAATGGTAATGAGAATTTGGGGTTAAAATGATCTTTAAAAATAATATATATTAGATTTGTGGTGAAATCTGGGCTTTCTTCAGTTTGTATAATAATAAATTAAATATAAAAAAATTTAATAATAAATGTGTGAATTCTTCAAACATGTATAATTGATTAGCTCTCAAACAACAGGAGGTCTTCATGTATGACTGAAAGCAGCGGTTAGTGAGTGACCACCCATCTCATGAATAATAACATATGCCGGTTTGTCATCCGTGCACATGGAATCCTTCCTCCACAGATGGAGGTTTTTTCCAGAGCATTTGGTGTCCTCAATTACTAATTAATCCGACCTTTGAAAGCGAACAGCACAGAAAATTAGGCAACAACTGTACGTGGCAAGAAGCTCCACCATCTGGATTCTTCAGCTGAGATGTTTGTGTGGGATGTTCTTGCTTTGTGCTTCATTTTTCTAAAGCCACTTGTGTGATTAATTATGTTTTGTAGACGCCCTAAATCCCTCCAACTGATCTCTTTTAAAGTTGAGAGCTTTGCAGCGTTTGACTGAAATGAAATAAATTGCTCTTGAGATTTGAAAGCATTCTTCTCAATTGCAGTTATTGATTGAGAGGGTGGGAAAAGTGAATCATTTTTTGGTAAATAATCAAACGTGTTTTAAGTTCAGTCATAAGGGTAATGTAGTTCAAGGCAGATAGTTAATGTAGTTTGTGGAGTTCAAGGTGTAAAACTCAAATCACAAGTGAGATCTCTTTATGAGAGCAATTTCTCAATGTGTACAGTATATCTGAGATGTCTCTCCTAAATGGCAATGATAATAAATAAAAAGTTAATGGAGACATTTTTTTATTCGGAAGTATTTTGCTTAGTAGACTTTGTCCTGAGAGAAAGACAATGGTAAAAAGACAATCTTTGAAGTCCTCTGATCAACATAAAATTGGTCCAGATTATCCTAATAATTCACACTGATTGTATAGCTTGGGAACCCTGGGAGTTTGATTGACAGGCGATCTGACCAATCAACACTGAACTTGCCAGTTTGTCTGATAAACAAACAGAACAGGAGAGTAGTTTAACATCGGTGGACTTTAACTTGAAAAACTGTGTATTGACATCTTTCCGCGGTTGAAAAGATATACCGTCTGATGTTCATTCATGTTTATTTTACTAGTTTTAGTGGAAGAGATGATTCAGCGATCTGTCACGCACATTAACAAGTCACAAAAATGTTTGAATTTCTTTAAAACATTTATTGTGTGAATAGTTAAATTTGCTTTTGGTGAACACAAATTGTCTTTCTATTTATAATGAACCTAAGAAATATTAAGAGAAAGGGATCTCTGATTTAATACACAAAAGGTCATAATTTTAACGGGAAGTACATTTTGCACATTTGTGATTACGGTAAAGAAACTGTTACATATGTGTCGATGTAATGAAAACTGTTTGTTTGTTTGTTTTTTACAAATGTTTTTGTTCATGTAAAGAAAGTAATTGGGATTCGAAAAAAGACATTGAATCTCACTGTGTAGATGAAGAAAATAAAAACAAAAAAAGAAATACATCAACAACCAAACCTGTTTATTTATTTATTTTTTGACTACTTTTGTAACTACATATTCATGATTTTCATTTTTTCTGCAAAACACAAAATAAATATAAAAATATTAAATACATTTTTCAAAAATGTTTGTATCTATATAATAAAAGTCACTGGGGAGCAAAACAACATGGACATTTAATAGACCAGCAAAGTACAACAAAACATAAAACAAACCAAGAATCTAGCAACAACACAAGAAACAAAACATTAGGGTTCAAAGTCTTTGGGGTTCAAAACAACATCAGAACACTTTGAATTTCATTCAAACATGAAACAAAACCCAAAACAGATGAGAAAGACCATCAAACAACCAAAACAATGTCAACATTTATTCCATTTGTTTTACACAGAGGAAAGAAATCGTACAGTTTTATAATGACACACAGATGAGTAAGTTACAGTCTTTATTTTTGGCTGAACGATCTCTTTAAGTCCTAATGGTTCATATTCAGCTGTTCTTATTTCCACTGCACTCTCGACACCGATCAAGTATGAGCAGTCTAAGAAACACAACTTATCTTCTCCAAAGGGACTTCTTGGGCTTCGACACGTCTAGTCGAGGAACCGAGAACTTCCTGAGGTCGATTCAGCCTCGAGCAATGTGAGCAAAACAAGCAGAGATTATGACATGATCTGCGTCCAGCAGGGCCGCTGGAATCGTCCTCCGCTTGCTCACATTCACAGAGATGCGTTCACTCGCTCGCTCGCTCTCTTCATGGAGGCTTACAGTCGCAGAAAAACAGAGATGTAATGTTCTTCCCTTTTGTTTCGCAGGGGATCTTCCCAGCCGGCTACGTTCACTTGAAGAAGGCTGTCGTCACGAACAGGGGGTAAGTGTCTTTATTCTGAATTACATCAAGCTGCTCCCTCCATACAGAACAAATGGTTTGGACGAGGAAAAGCAATGGGGAGAAAGAAGGATAGAAGAAATGTTTTATTTATTCATTAATCTCAATCCTCTGATTCCCTTTCTCCTCTCCTGCTGGCTCATGAGTTTCGTCACATGCCTGAAAGGCTGAGGTTTCATCTTTCTCTCATTTCTCTTTATCAAATATTAGCTTCAGATATGCAGCTTGGTGTGATGTGAGACCATCAGCTCCTGGGATTCAAAAGCTCCATGTATTTAATGTTTTTTGTAGGATCATTGATTTAATGGATAATCAGTGGGGTTTATATTTTCTTATGGGACATTTATATATTATACTTTAAATCTAAAAAGAATATAAAAAATTAAAGCTGTACTTGCAGATAATATAATATTAACTAAATAAAAGTGCACTTAAAGAGAGACACTTGCATGATTGTATTTTAAACTCGTAAGTGCAATTTTAAGAAGTGCACTTTGTATTAATGTAAAATTAAATGTTTTGCTTCAACATCATTTTTAAATCATGTTATTACTTACTTTATGTATTGCAGTTTTCCATAAATGCTTTTCAGTGCATTCGGAAGCACATTATTATAAATGTACATATAAAGATGTACTCAATTCTTAATGTCTAATGGGTCACAAAGCTCAAAAAATTGCATGTATTATAAACTTTTTTTTAACAGTTTTCATTTAAATAACAATTCATGTTTTTTTTTTGTTTTTTTTTAAGTTTCTGAAAAAATTCAGTTTGCACTTGAAGAAGAAAAAGAAAAAGAAAATACTCTTAGGCCATTCAAGACGTAGATGAGATTATTTCTTCAACAGAACAGATTTGGAGAAGTTCAGCATTACATCAGGTGTTCACCAAAGGATCATCTGCAGTGAATGGGTGCCGTCAGAATGTGAGCCAAACAGCTGATAAAAACATCACAATAATTGTCAAGTGATCCACACCACTCCAGTCTGTCAGTTCACAAATTAAGACCTTTTTATTTTTAAATGGTTGCTTCTGGCTAAAATATGAGTCTATAATCCATAATATTGTTTCCTGTGGTATTATTATGTATTATGGCTAGATCAGTACTACTAATGTTTTGGCTAGAAGTGATGAAACCTCTTAACGATAGATTTGTTTCTTACAAACACACAGCTTTTCACTTCACATGATGTTAACTGATGAAGTGGAGTGATGTGGATTACTTGTGGACTATTGGTTTGAACAATTGTTTGGACTCTCATTCTGACGGCACCCATTCACTTCAGATGACCCATTGGTGAGCAAATCAAGAAATTCAACATTTCTCAAAATCTGATGAAGAAATATATTCATATACACTTTGAATGACCTTATAGTAAGTTTTGAGTGAACTATTCCTTATATTTTAGTGTATATTAGTATATAGTGCTGAAGTGCATTTCTTTTTCATGGGGATTTACAAGCAGAAATTGTTGTTCTTACAATCTAATGGTGGTAAAAGTCATTAGAAGAAAAACATTTTGTGAAGTTATTGATAAAAGACAAAATTATTGTTTGTACGCTGAGATTGCTTTAGAACACACACAGATGCCTTTTGTATGTTTCAGTTATTTCAAAAACATTACAACAAATGCGTCTTTTAACTACACATTGTCATTTGAACAAACATCCAGCTGCTAATGCTAATGTGCAGTTCAGTACAGTAAGGCAGATGTTGATTTAGTAACCGCTGTGAGTTTCAGCGAATGATATATCCGACCGATTTCAAACCTGTGAAAGTCGAGTTTGTAAATCGTGAAGCTAATCTACAAGCAATGTAAAGTAATCACCCACTGTCTGCAATTAAGCTAACTTTTGTAGTTAGCAGAACTACAAGCTACAAACAAAGTGCAAAACTTCATTGAGACAACTATCTCATGATTTGGAGATCTTGTTTGTTTTGTGATCTGTGGGAAGAAACAATAAATCTGTGTTGTGTAAAACAGTGTGACATTAAATCGAAATAAGTAGCTTTTGGTTGCTCCACACCGCTAATTGATGAAAAATGCTAAAGCTAATTTCTGTTTCTTTTTCTATTTCTTTCTAAAGGGGGTCGCACACCGGACAAGAAGCGCAGCCACGTCTTTAAAATTCGAACACATTATTCTCAATGGGTGTACACACACCGGCGGCGCCATTCGGCGTCTGTCCGCGGCGCCCAGCTACGACTCAGAACGCTGTTCAAATTTCTGCCGCGCCACAGAGCGCCATCCGCATAGTTTTATATTAAAAAACCCCAGATGTTATAAACTGAAACTGAAATTAAAATACAGTACACTTGTTACATTCAAATAAAACATTACAAAAAGTGTTTGGTTAGAAAGTTGCTGTTCGGTGTGCGATACCTTGAGTTGTCCTACATGTGGCGCGACGCGATGCGGCGCTTCTCGTCCGGTGTGCGACCGCCTTAACACTACATTATAATGTCGTCCCCTTGGAATTTTAAGGTTCTATCTGCGTTCTGAGTAGTTTTGAGATATTGAGCTTCAAAGTTTTTGTGTTCCATAGACTTCTGTAGATAGAACCTTTTTGTTTATTCAATAAAAAAATCCCAAAATGTACACAACTTAAAATAAAACATCACATAATGTAAATAAATTGTCACAGAATAAGAATGTGAATAACTCAATTTTGACAAAAATGTCAGATAGAACCTTATAATTCAAAGGGGACGATGTTTAACGATCATAATGTTTAAATCACCAATTAGTATCCTCTTAATTCGTTAGCATATTTAGTAAATCTGGTAGATAAAATAACTGAATGTGGGTCTCTGGAAAGATTGTTTCGGTTTTACAGATTCGTTCACAGGTTTGAATCTGCTTCGGTGACACACTGCATATAAATGTTTTAGGCATGCAGAAAACAAGAAACAGTGAACATTAAAGAGACCATCACTCCCAGTTGGATCTCTCTGAATCTGAAAACAGGCGGAAAAACTGCACATCAGGGACTGTCGGTCGACAGATTCTTCTGTTTGTTTTAACTTTTGATGATTTACAACTTTTTCACAGGTGTTTGCACACGGCACCCTGTCTTACACTTCGCGGTCTTCCAACCCACACACACACACACACACACATATATATATGTATATACAAAGACACATTTTACCCAAAGTTCTCTAACACCTTGAAAAGTTTAAGAATAGCTGTTTTAAGACCTGCTCCTGTACATCGCTATGATGATAGGTCTTTGCTGCTTAGCTTCAGTTATAAATCCCGGGTAGGCAGCTCTGCGCTCCATGTTCAGCCCGTGTCCCAGGATCAAATTATAGCATCTCATCAGAATTCAGAAAACAAGAAGAAAATTACTCTGAAAGCTGTTACATCTGACACATGTGATGATAAAGCAGAACAAAGAGCTCGATCTGTTTCCACACTGTGTCAGAGAAGGACAGAGGAAGGACAGTGAGGGCTGATGGATGTACAACAATATGGAGAGATGAATGGACAGGAAGAGCTAATGCGACAGCAAGAAGATGAAGCAGGACAATTTTGTGCTATTGGTTTATGATCATAGCCCTGTGTGCAGTACATTGTTATTTTAAAGACCGCATGAAATGCTTCAACGAAGGTCTTTTCCTCAGTTTTATCATATTTACTAGCAAAATAGCAGGTAGAAATTATTTTACAAAAGTGTATTTGCAAAAAAACAAAAACAATGTACATATATATTAGTGTTTGTATGAGAATACATACATTTCGGTTTGTATTATTTTATTTATTACTTCTACCTGCTTGGGGGGGGGGGTAATTGATCTATCCTCTGAATATGAATATTAACCATTCATTACGATTAAGTACATTTGAGAATGAATTAATGATTGAAATAAATAAATATAGTATTCATTGGTAACTACTTATTGGAGGGCAATCACACTAACCTGTGGTCAATTTGTGTTGTTTCTGTGCAGGCAATATGAGACGGTGGTCCCGCTGGAGGACCCCATCATCACAGAGGTCACCTCTACGCTGCAGGAGTGGTCTGTCCTGTGGAAGCAGCTGTATGTGGTGAGTTCCTCCTCCTCTTCTTCTATCTCTACTCCGCTGTGGGCAGGACAGGAGATGCCGTTTGTGCAAAAAGTGAAGTGACATTCAGCCAAGTATGGCGACCCATACTCAGAATTTGTGCCCTGCATTTAACCCATCCAAAGTGCACACACACACACAGCAGTGAACACACACAAACACACTCACACCCGGAGCAGTGGGCAGCCATTTATACTGTGGCGCCCAGGGAGCAGTTGGGGGTTCGATGCCTTGCTCAGGGGCACCTAAGTCGTGGTATTGCCAGCTCGAGATTCGAACACACAACCCTAGGGTTAGGAGTCAAACTCTCTAACCACTAGGCCCTGACTTCCCCCTAAACAGCAAGTGTCACTCGAGAGGCTGGATTAAAGTGCTTTCAGAGATGGAAACGTCTTCCCTCGATCTACTAGACATAGTTTAAGTGCGCTTTTTGTACAGGATTTTATAAGTATGTCGTTTTGAAGGAAATACACACCTGGGACATGGAAACATAGATGAAGCATTTATAAATGTATTGCAGACTTAATGCAAGAATGTGTTTCTTTCTCTCCCTGCTAGTAAGCGAGTTTCTGTGATAATATTTTGTAAACTACTATAATTTACGTAAAAAAATTTTGATTGAACAAAAGCAGAACAAATGTATCAAATGTTTCATGGATTGTATAATTAATGATTAAATTAATGAAATTTACGAATCATATATTTGACAATTTATGTATTGCATGGTTGTGAACGGTTCACGAAACAAGCATACTGAATTTATAGATACATTCATGAATGCTCAGTAGTTCACATACAAATGACTGCAAACAATCATGAAACAAACAAGTAGAACTCATTTATGCATCGGATGTTTGCGAGCGATTCAAGAAACTTTAGTATTATAAATTTAAGTTCATGTTTGATAGCTTACCGACAAAGTTTATAAACAATTCATAAAACTCAATTATTTCACATTTATGAAGTGCACATTTGATATTTGAATCAACAAAGTTTACGAACAATTCATAAAACTCAATTATTTCACATTTATGAAGTGCACATTTGATATTTGAATCAACAAAGTTTACGAACAATTCATAAAACTCAATTATTTCACATTTATGAAGTGCACATTTGATATTTGAATCAAAAAAGTTTACGAACAATTCATAAAACTCAATTATTTCACATTTATGAAGTGCACATTTGATATTTGAATCAACAAAGTTTACGAACAATTCATAAAACTATTATTGCGAATTTATGAAAGGCATGTTGGATAGTTTATGAAGGAAAGCTTTACGAACAATTCATAAAATTCAATTATTGGTGATTTATGAAGTGCATGTTTGATAGTTTAAACAAGAAAGTTTGTGAAACATTCATAAATATCAATAATTGTGAATTTATGAAGCACATTTTTTATAGTTTATGCATAAAGTTTACGAACAATTTAAACAACTTAATTACTGCAAATTTATGAAGCACGTTTGATAGTTTCTGCACGGTAGTTTACGAACAATTCAATTATTGTGAATTTATGCTGCAAATGTTTGATGTTTTATTTTTTTACGTTCAAATGTTCACAAACAATTAATGAAACACTGGCAGAAATGGCTAATGAATTGCATGACTGTGAATGATTACATGGTTGAGAAATTATCCGAATTTTATTTCCAATCAGAAATTGAATTGCAATTGAAATTGTTTTGAATTTGTCAAATCAGATATTCAACAGCATAAAAATTGCTTCATAAATGATTTGGAAATTAAGTGTCCATGTTTGTATTTCACAAATGAGGCGTGTTCTGTCCTATTCTGGCTCAACCAACAGTGAGAGTTGTAGGCGGGGCTACCGGGTTATACAGTAGCATGGCAATTGAGAAATGCAATAAGTTTTTATTGTCCATTTTTTCTTTGCCCTCCCTCTGAAATGCAAAATGAAGCTTTTCTGAATTATGTTATCTTAGATTAATGAATGAATATCAAAGAGCACTTTTAAGTTGCCAAAGCAAAGGCCCATGTATCTGATGTGAAGAATGATCAGGCAGAAGAGGCTTTGTGAAAGTCTTGAATGTGCTGCTCTCCTCACACAGAGACACTATGAGATCTGACAGAGCCCTTTATGTAAGCCTGTACTGAGGATTACCAAGCATTAGTGTACGACATTACAATAGAGCTCTCTCTCTCTCTCTCCTCTGTTTTAGGGATGTCAGACATGACATAGCCACAAAGATTTTAACAGCATTGATTCATCATTTGTCATTGCTTTTGACCATCTACTGCTCAACACAAAAATGACATTTCATTTATTGTTTTTTCACATGTTCATTATGGACTGTACTTTTCAGTGAGTACATGGTTTGTATTCTTAATATAGTTTAATGTTTGCTGTCGATTTGTCCTATAATGTTATCAAATCTCACAAAAAGAAGTGAGGTTTATGCTTAAAACGAGCAAAACAGGTGGGGTTAGAAAGAGAAATGTAATTTAAAAATACAGTGTAGTCTTTAAATATAAGTTTTAATATATTTTTCAAAAAAAAAAATACTAATAAGTTTTAAGGATTGTTAGATACTGATTAAAACAGTTTATACCTTGTTCCAGCACTCATCAAATCAGAGAAAGCAGCTTGTTTTTGCATTTTCCCCTGAGGACTATTTTTAAACCGTAACATGTTTCCTCAAACACCTTTTTGTTCCCAATCATCACCAATTCAAAGACATGATAGCTTGTAATAAGGCTTCCAGGATTCTGACAGCACTCGTAATGCGGCTCAGAAAATCGACGCTAATTTGGTGGCCGGCTGAATCGAGGATGACTAATTCGGACTGATTTGGGTTGCATAACGAGGCCAACACAGAGCATCGCGGAGCTGCGGTTTAGCTGATAGTGAAGGTTCACGCTCCGCGGCTCCAGTTAGGAAAACGTGGACAAGACAACAAACAGCCAGTCACATGGAAACGCTTGTTGAAATGATTGTGACAGCAACTGTCTCAATTAAGATCTGTAATGTATCATGGAACAAAGCCTGCACTCTCATCAGGAGCCAACGCAGGCGATTAATGTATTTGACTAATTAGTGAACAGCGTTTTCTGAATTTGCTGTTCACAGTTTGGGTTGGGCAGGTCTGGCAAATGCACTTCGTCGTCTTTACATTGCTGTGGATGTGCAGTATGTTATTATTGTCTTGTGTGCTTGGTAGTTTTGGCTAGTTTTGGATGTTTATAACCCGCCGTCTGTCTGATGTTGATTTAATTATGTTTGTTAATTTTGTAAAAAGAAAAAAAAAAAAAAACATTATTAATTTTACAATTTTACAATTCGACACTGAGACTATTTACACACTTGTGCCATCAAACTGTTGTATAAATGCAATATCGCACTCATAGACATGAGATATAGCTGTATATTGGCACGCTGTAATTACCTTCACATATGCATATCGTGATTACACACAGCCATCTATTTATCTATCTATCTATCTATCTATCTATCTATCTATCTATATATATATATATATATATATATATATATATGTATTAGAGATGGGTGATATCGTTTGCAATATAATCCCCACAATCTGAATTAGTTTTCCTGCGATTAATAACAATAACGAAGTCTAGTTGTTGACATATTTCTGTGTGCGACAGTGTGGAGAGACATTCCAGAAGGCAGATGTGAAATTGATTAGGAGTTTATCGCTAAACGAGAAGCTCCTCCTACAATCTGGAACAGGTTTGATCAGGGCTGTAAAGTGCACAAATAATCGGTTTGAATAAATGTACTACAATAGCGAAACAATTTTGCAAGCTTTGAGTCTGTTTACAAACCTGTTGTCCAACAAAGATATAATTTATTGATATGGTTTTTCCCAAATAAACTAAATATCATTGTCGAGTGTTTGAAATAAGTTCTGTCAAATAATTAATTGCGATTAATCACATCCAAAATAAAAGGTATTGTTTACATATGTGTGTATATTGTGTATATTTATTATGTATACTGTATATAAGTACGCATGTATATATTTAAGAAAAATTTTTTTGTTTATATATTAAATATATTTATATATTTATCAATGTATGATACAATTTTTTACATGTAAATATAAGAATCTGTTAATGTCCTCGCATAGAGCCAATGCATAGCCTATACATATCCTCCCATAGGTCTTGCAGTGATCTCTCAGTTGTGGTCAGTATTTCTGTCTGAAGCGGATGGGCCATGCTAAGTTTGCCTTCATATTGACTGACAGGTTTCCCCACCGGCAACCACTTTTAATATGCAATACTGGGTCAGCAGATGGTCACTGGGAGACTTGTGATTGATCTGCACCCTCGGCCGTACGGACAGAAATCTGTGGGATTGGGAAGAGGGTTTTTTTCTGGTAATGCAGAGTGACAGTGAAGTGTTGTGTCATGTTACGAAAATCCTCAAAGCGTCCGTTACCACTGAAGCCTGTCATAGCACATACTTTACAAGCAACCTAAGCCAAATATGTGCATATTTTAAGTGTTTCGGGCTTAGTCATGCATACATTTGCAAATGTCTTGAGGCTCTGAGTTAAAATGACCAACAGCGATTATGCTAAGTACCATCTTTTTTGACATTACTTGCTTCTCTTCTGGAATGTGCTTCTTAGATGTTTCATGAGCAGTTCTGTGCATCAGTCACTTATTACAGTATCGAAACTCTCCAGAAATAGGTTTCAGCAATATTCATGTCTGTCTATCTAAGTTTCTACATAACACAGAATAGTCCGTACTTAATTCATACTGCTAACGTGACTCAATCATTTTGTCGACATGCATCAAAAATTGCTGCTGTTCTCATAAACTTTCACATTGGACCTCATTTACAAAACCAATGTACGACAGAAAATAGGGTGTACATTCGTTTCAGCGCAAAACTTGGAATGTATCAATATGGATGTAAGCTGTTTATTTGTTGTAGAGTGAGGGGAACTAAATAGGATGTTTATATTTAACAGTATTTTAATGTGTAAATTACATAAACTCATGTAGCCAATTTTTTTAAATTACAAGGTTAACAGGAGTTTTTGGAGAAAGATCAATTTCTCTTTCATGAGATTGCTTCCTCTTTTTGGGGGTTTCGTTTCTCAGTGTCGTAAACTCTAGTTTGCAACATATGTTATCTCGTATTTTGTCAGAATATAGGGCGTGATATTAAAATGATGATTGTTATCTGCCCCCACATTAATCAGCGTGCTATCATTCATACGATGAGATTGGCGGCATGCAAATGAATCGCACGTGAACTCTGTCGTAAGTTGATTTTTGCACACAGGTCTGCTTTGTTTCTACGTTAGACTGATAAATGAGGCCCATTGTCCTTGATGGTTTATTAAAGAGTGTGCACTGGCTTAAGATTGTTCTGTAACATCATGCTTTGAAAATCTGTTCTGTTGCAGTCTCTTAAGTGTTCGGTCAGCCTGTCATCTTAATGGTAGATGATCTTTACTCATGTGGAAGGATACAGCTGTCAGTGTGCTTCTACTGCCCTGCAACACCATTTATACTATCAGCAAAAAAAAAAAAAAAAAAAAAAAACACAAGCAGTGAGGTGAAACAGAGAAACATGAGAAACATTCTAGCAAAATGCTCATCATGTTAGAAACAAGCTAGCAACATGCAAATAGCAGCAAGCTAGCAACATGTTAGAAACATGCTAATCATGCTAGAAACAATAAGAAACATAACATCATGTTAGCTACATTCTAGAACCATAATTGCCAGCATGCTAGCAACATTCTAATCATGCTTACCACATCAATTATGCTAAAACATGCTAACAACATGTTAAACCATTTTAGCAACATGTTATGCCTGCAACATACTATATCATAATAGCAAACTGCTACATCATGTTATCAACGTGTTAAACCACGTTAGTCATGTGTTAAGTCATGCTAGCAACATGGTAAGTATGCTGACAACATGCTAATTGTAACAGCTCAATAAAACATGCTAGCAACATGTTAAATCATCATTTACTGACCTAAAAATATAAAAACTTTGAACTTTTGAACTATTTTATTCTTCAAACAAGTTAACAAACATATTAATCATGTCAATAACATTCTAGCAAGATGTTAAATCATGTCAGCGACACTCAAGCTTTGTTAAAACATGCTATCAAAAAGTTAAATCATGCTAGCAACATACTAAAATATGCGCGCAACAAGCTAACTCATACTTATATTAGCAACATTCAAAAACTCTATCTATCCATTTATTTCCTTGATGGACTTCATTGACTTCAAAATATTCAAATCTTCAGACACGTTAGCAAAATGCTAAATCATGACTGCAAAATGCTTATCATGCTAACAACGCGTGCTAGCAACATTTAAAATCATGCTAGATACACACTAAATCATGTTAGCAGCATTCTAGCAATGTGTTCAATCATTCTATCCAAATGCTAAAACATGCTAACTGTCACGGAGACGAACCCCGTGATTCCCTCTACTGGCCAGCAGAGGGCTCCATCTCCGGAATACTGACTCTCACACTCACCTATACTGATTCGCACTACACTACCCATCATCCCCGCACCCTCACTCTGATCACCTACAGGTGCAGCTCATTGGCACGGAGATATAAGCTGCACAACTCCATCAGCCAAACGCGAAGTCTTGTTTTGCTCCGGCTGACATTTCCAAGCGTTATTTCCCGTGTTTGATTTCCTGTTACCAGTACTGTTTTGCTTACCGTCTCTTGAACCCTTGCTGCCTGCCTCTTGACCTTGGATTGTTTATTGGACTCTGAATCTTGCCTGTTTCCCCTGAACCTCTGCTTGTGTTTGACGACGATTCTGATTATCTCTACTGTTGTGTTTGCTGGTCCTGATCCCCGCCTGTACGACCTCGAGTCTTTCAATAAAGCCTGCTAAATGGATTCCCTGTCTGATGAGTCGTTACAGAAGACTTCGCCACAACCGAATCCAGCGGCTTACGATCATCTGTGTGCTACCATGGCAGCCCAGGCAAATCAGATCGCTGCTAATCAACATCAATTGAATCGTCTCACTTCCGTCACGGAGGAACTGGTAAAGGCTGTTCAAAACCTCCACAGCCCTGCCGTGACGTCAACCCCACCTGCAGCGGTCACCGCTTCCCACATGGCAGGAACGCCAACTCACGTTAATCCTCGACTGGCTTACCCGGAGAAATTTGACGGGGACTCTACCAAGTGTAAGGGCTTCTTACTACAGTGCTCGCTGTTCGTTGAACAACAACCAACCCTTTACACCACTGATGCTGGTAGGATCGCCTTCGTGTGTTCATTATTAACGGGAAGAGCTTTGGAATGGATAACGGCGGTATGGCGCGAGGATGGAACGGCGTTCACCACTTTCACTGACTTTCTGATACGTTTCCGTGAGGTGTTTGATCACCCCCGAGAGGGGAAAGGAGCGGGTGAGCGGTTGCTTGAATTATCGCAGGGAGGATTAACAGCAGCGGAATATGCCTTGAACTTTCGCACTTTGGCTGCTCAGACGTCATGGGTGAGTGACACGCTGAAGGTATTGTTTCGCAAGGGGCTTAATCACGAACTGCAAACCGAACTCGCTTGCCGTGATGAGGGGAGAACTCTGAGTGATCTTATTTCACTTACTATAACCATTGATAACCTGCAACGCTCTCGCCGTGTCAGTGCTCCACGCCTCTTCCCCGCTGCGGTAACGCAACCCGTAGAAACTACAGAGCCCATGCAGATAAACTCCTATCATCTGACTGAGGAGGAACGTCACCGCCGCAGGGTTAACCGACTCTGTCTCTACTGTGGCTCTCCGGGACATCTACGAATCACTTGTCCCAATCGCCGCTCTTCTTACACTCCGAAGTCGGTGAGTTTACCTTTTAACTGTGTGTCAGTCCCTCTGATAATCAAGACCGACAGGGTTCAAATAGCCACCACTGCTTTACTTGATTCAGGAGCAGCTGGGAATTTTATCTCTGAGGAATTTGCCAGAGGGAATAACATCTCTTTAATTTCATGCACTAATTCTCTGTCTGTAGCCACAATAGATGGGCGCCCTTTGGGGTCTGGGTTGATCACTCACCGCACCCAAGATCTCCAAATGTTAACCGGCCTGCTACACCAAGAAACCATTCAGTTCTACGTTCTCCCAGTATCTAACACCCCTGTTATTTTGGGATTGCCCTGGCTCAGACTGCATGATCCTCAGGTGTCGTGGAGAGAAGGACAAATTCTTAGATGGAGCACCCAGTGTCAGAAATCATGCCTCTCGACCGTCTCTCCCATGACGGTACAAGTTGTCACATTAGACTCGGAGACCACCAGCATTCCCAATCTGCCCAAAGAGTATCACGATCTCGTCACCGCCTTCAGCAAGGTACAGGCAAACACATTACCACCACATCGCAGCTATGATTGTGCCATTGATCTCATTCCAGGTTCATCACCACCCCGGGGTCGAATATTCCTGTTATCATTACCCGAGTCAGAAGCTATGGCCAAGTACATCAAGGAGGAGCTGGAGAAGGGGTTCATACGTCCATCCACCTCTCCTGCTTCAGCTGGCTTCTTCTTTGTCCGCAAGAGGGATGGAGGTCTGCGCCCTTGCATCGATTATCGTGGACTCAACGAAATAACAGTAAAGTTTCGCTATCCTCTACCACTGGTGCCCTCTGCTTTAGAACAGTTACGTACTGCACAGTACTACACCAAATTGGATCTGCGCTGCGCATACAACCTCATTCGCATTAGGGAGGGGGACGAGTGGAAGACAGCTTTCTCAACCACCAATGGGCACTACGAATACCGGGTGATGCCGTTTGGACTGGTCAATAGTCCTTCGGTTTTCCAATCCTTTGTCAATGACATCTTCAGAGACATGCTAAATAGAACTGTTATCATATACATTGACGATATCCTAATCTATTCAGATACCCTGGAGGAACATGTCCAACATGTGAGAGCTGTGCTGCAAAGACTCATTGAACATCAACTCTATGCTAAGGCGGAAAAGTGTGAATTTCATACCACCTCCACCACCTTCCTGGGGTACGTCATCAGCCCAGAGGGGGTCGCCATGGATGAGAGCAAAGTCAATGCCGTTCTCAAGTGGTCAGTACCAAGGACACTAAAGGAGCTTCAACGCTTTCTGGGGTTTGCTAATTTCTATCGCCGTTTCATCAGGAACTTCAGCTCTGTGGTTAGTCCCCTCACGTCTCTGGTCAAGAAAGGAGCCCATCGGCTACACTGGGCTGAAGCTGCTTTTCAAGCTTTCCAGGAACTAAAGAGAAGGTTTGTGACCGCTCCCATACTCCATCATCCTGACCCATATCTCCAGTTTCTCGTCGAGGTGGATGCCTCCAACACTGGTATCGGGGCTATTCTCTCCCAACGCCAGGGTTCTACCGGTAAACTCCACCCATGTGCCTTTTATTCCCGCAAACTCAATGCTGCTGAACGTAACTACGACGTGGGAGACCGTGAACTTCTCGCTATGAAGGCGGCCTTCGAAGAGTGGAGACACTGGCTGGAGGGGGCCAACCTTCCTTTCACCGTACTAACCGATCATAAAAACCTTGAGTATTTGCGCTCAGCCAAGCGCCTCAATCCACGGCAGGCCAGATGGTCACTGTTCTTCTCTCGATTCGACTTCTCAGTTACCTACCGTCCAGGCTCCAAGAACACCAAGGCAGAGGCGCTATCCCGTATTCACGAAGACGAACAGATTCCATCCGAACCAGAGTCCATACTCCCTTTCAAAGTAGTTATTGCACCAGTACAATGGGACATCATGACGCTTATCCAACAACACAACTCTCAACACGCACCTCCAGCAACTTGTCCTCCTGATAAAGTCTACGTACCACCTACCTTACGTGATCAAATTCTCAACCACACGCACTGCATGCCCGCATCCGGTCACCCAGGTATCACGGCTACCATTCACCTGCTTCAGAACCGGTTCTGGTGGGAATCATTACCCAAGGACACCATAACTTTCATCCAACAATGCCAAACCTGTAATGCACACAAGACTCCCCGCCAATTGCCAGCCGGATTGCTTCAACCTCTCCCCATCCCACAACGACCCTGGTCCCATCTGGCAATAGACTTCATCACCGATCTACCTGTCTCTCAGGGTAACACTGTTGTTCTGACTGTAATTGATCGTTTCTCCAAAGCCTGTCGCCTTATTCCTCTACCTAAATTGCCTACGGCTCTACAGACTGCCGAACTACTCTGTAACTGGGTCTTCCGTCTCTACGGACTACCGGAGGATATCGTCTCCGATAGAGGTCCCCAATTTACCTCTCGTCTCTGGAAAGCCTTCTTCCAAGCCCTCAATATAAACGTTAGCTTGACCTCTGGTTACCATCCTCAATCCAACGGCCAGGTCGAAAGACTCAATCAGGAAATCACCCGGTTCCTGAGATCATACTGTAGCTCCAACCAAGAAGATTGGGCACGGTTCCTCCTTTGGGCTGAGTACGCACAGAACTCCCTGGTCAAACCAGCTACTGGTATAACTCCCTTTAAGTGCATCCTAGGCTATCAACCGCCCATGTTTCCCTGGTCCGGGGAACCCACCGATGTACCCGCTGTCACGGACTGGCTGCAACGCAGTGAGGAGACTTGGAATCAAGCTCACGTACACCTTCAACGAGCCATCCGCCATCAAAAAGAGCATGCTGACCACCGTCGTCGTCCTGGGCCTGTATACCAACCCGGACAATGGGTGTGGCTCTCTACCCGAGATCTCCGTCTCCGACTACCTTGCAAGAAACTAAGTCCAAGGTACGTGGGTCCCTTCAAGATAACACATCAGATCACTCCTGTTTCATTCCGTCTTGCATTACCTGACACCTATCGCATCTCTCCCACCTTTCATGTATCTCTGCTCAAGCCCGCTGTGGCCCCTGGAGAGGAGGGAGAGGGGAGGTCCCGTGAGCAGAGTCCCCAGCCCGTCCAGATCGAGACTGAGGAAACGTACCAAGTGCGAGAACTTCTTAACTCCAGGCGTCGAGGACGCATCCTGCAGTATCTGGTCGACTGGGAGGGGTACGGTCCGGAGGAACAATCTTGGGTCAACGCTGACAACATACTAGACCCCAACCTCATCACGGAGTTCCATCGGTTACATCCGGAGAAACCGGCCCCACGACCACGCGGTAGACCTCGACGTCGGCTACCATCTCGCGCCAGGAGTCGCTCGCAGGGAGGGGGCTCTGTCACGGAGACGAACCCTGTGATTCCCTCTACTGGCCAGCAGAGGGCTCCATCTCCGGAATACTGACTCTCACACTCACCTATACTGATTCGCACTACACTACCCATCATCCCCGCACCCTCACTCTGATCACCTACAGGTGCAGCTCATTGGCACGGAGATATAAGCTGCACAACTCCATCAGCCAAACGCGAAGTCTTGTTTTGCTCCGGCTGACATTTCCAAGCGTTATTTCCCGTGTTTGATTTCCTGTTACCAGTACTGTTTTGCTTACCGTCTCTTGAACCCTTGCTGCCTGCCTCTTGACCTTGGATTGTTTATTGGACTCTGAATCTTGCCTGTTTCCCCTGAACCTCTGCTTGTGTTTGACGACGATTCTGATTATCTCTACTGTTGTGTTTGCTGGTCCTGATCCCCGCCTGTACGACCTCGAGTCTTTCAATAAAGCCTGCTAAATGGATTCCCTGTCTGATGAGTCGTTACACTAACAGCAAGCTAAATTATGCTAGTGACATGTTAGCAATTTGATAATGCTAGAAACTTCAGTTTCAATAGTTATATTCAAACCTTTAGCTTTTCAAGCCACCTTCATAGTTAACAAATATTACTTATATAGTTATTATTATTATTATTATTATTATTATTATTATTATTAGCTGGTATTATCTTCTGTTCAGAGTATAGCTGAACAAATTTCAGCATTAAACAAAACAAAACACACAAAAATAAACTAAGCTAATAAACCAAAAACCTCAAAACAAAACAAAATACAAAACAATAACAAATATATATTGTTGTCTGTCTGAACAAAGCCCAAAATCAATTGGTCTTTATTTGTGACTTTTATGTCACAAATACTTGTTTTTTGATGGACTCATGCACATGTACAGTAACATGCTGCTTTTATGCTTCAGCCATGTTTTATTTTATTTAATTTTTTTACACACAGGCAGTTATTTTGTTCACGTCAAGTCCCGTTTGGTTCAACCCTCATCTGCGATGTTGCCTGCAGGGCGAACCAACAAAGATGCAGGAACACATGTGTGAAAGCTTTTTTCATTTTCGTCCCATCAGTGTGATGAAACCTCATGTCGCACTGTCACTTCATCCTGGTTAACTGTCACTCACGCTCCACACGCTAGAAAAACTTTTCATCCTCTCACCTTTCATCTAGACATGGTCCATTTCAGAATGGCCATGTTTAATTTGTGAAGGATTTTCAATGGTTAGCATGTGGTCTCGCCACAGTGTGTTAAGAATGACGGCTATTAAATAGTGAAAATTAGATTTTTAAGCTTTTTTCAGACAGACAGCAAAAAAAAATAAAAAAATATTTGTTGTGTTTTTAACTTTGTCTTTGTTTTGTGTTCTTTGTTTGTCATGTTTTTGTTGTTGTTGGTTTTGTTCGTTTCACTTTCATTCGTTTGTTTTTTGATGCATGACTTTATTTCTTGGTTTGTTTTGTTTCTTGTTGTTTTGTGTTGTTGTTGTTTTTTGTCTTGTGTCTATTGGTTTGTCATGTGTTTTTTTGTATTGTGTTTTGTTTCGTTTTGTCTTTTGTTTATTGGTTTGTCTTGCTTCTTTTTTCATGTTTTTGTTTCATCTTGCATTGTGTTTATTGTTTAGTTTTCTGTCTATTGGTTTGTCTCACTTTTTGTCTTGTGTTTGCATTTGATTTGTCTTGTGTTTTACTTTGTTTATTGACTGTTTATTGCTTTGTGTTTTTGTCTTGTGGTTTTTTGTTTTGTATTTTTGTTTTGTCTTGTGTACTGTTAGGGTCACAACAATATATATACAATATAATATATTCCTGTATTTTGCCAGAGGAGGGTGTACACAGCACTTCTGACATACACATTGTCCAAATTTGCTCACTCATTTTCATTCACTTATTTTTGTAAACTATATTAATGAAGTAATGCTGAGTAATGAAGTGAATGAGGGTACGTAGGGTGATTTCGGATACAGCCTTGATTTTTTTATGTTTATGTTATAGTGTTTGCAAAGCTACTTACCTTAGATAGTTAAGCAGCAAGCATGTAACAGCCAAAGTCAGTGTTTGTAGTCAGCTTAGCATTGTTTTTTTTTTTTTTACTAGTAGTTTCTCTGCTTACAGCTGGTTGCTCTTCAAGACTTTTCTGACTACATTAGCCTGTGTTGGGTTGTAAACGTAGTGAATGTGACTTGTGCAGATGTTGAGGGGTCACGACCCAGGAAAGGTGAAATGTGTGGTGGCACAGCCTGAGGCTCGTCGTGTTGCCAGGTTGCGGTAAGGGTATGAAGGGATTCACACATTTACTCGTTCTGACGATGCCACCCCTTCCTGGCTTCAGCGTCACGTTTCTGGGACAGACAGAGGTGAACTGTGGGGGTCAGAGCGTCTTTGGATGTGTCAGTGTGTTAAAGACTACTCACACCGTATTTCCATCAAAAACTTTCTTGCAGAGTTTTGCTGTCAGATGGTAACCTTTTAATGGCATGCAAGCTACCTGCATTTATTTACTGAAGTATTAAGTAAGAATAATTAATTTCATGAAATGATGTGGCATCTATGCATGATGCTTCATCCACAACAACAGGTGTCCGTCTAAAGTCCAAGATTTGTCTTATCGTATATCCTTATTCTGACCCATTTCCTTTTAAATCCAGTACATAACATATTGCTAAAACATGAACTGTAATTGTTAGTAGATTTTTAAATACTTTTTACAATTTTATACAAATGCATTAAAAAATAAGGAAAATGTTTAAATTATATAAATTATTATTTCACATTTTTATTATTATATTTTGTAATTTTTATAAGAATTATTTAATTATATTTTGTTTAAAAGTGAATTACTTAATTTATGAATTACATCTTGGACCATTAAGATCACATGATAATAATAATAATAATAATAATAATAATAATACATTTATATATAATAATATATAAAAAAATTATTAATTTACATATTAATTGAATAGTACAATTCTTCATAATAGGATAATTACTTTTAATAATAATTTTCTAATACGAGATACAACAATGATTTACAGGATTTAAAAAAGAAATAAAGTAAAAGTAAAAGAAAGTCAAGAAAGTAAAAAAACAGCATTAAATTAGTCCATGACATAAATACTTTTAAATGTTTACTAAATCAATTAATTTATTCAAATTCAATCAATCAATAAATCAGTTAATAAATCAATATAAATTAATACCAGTACAAAAATACTATAATCGTGTGTTTATATTTATTAATTTATCGCTGCATTAATGGTAATAAGCAATACATTTTTTTTATATGAGCATAAAAATAATGTGGCCATGGAGATAATTAGTCCTAATTTTAGGCTTCGCACAAAATGTAATCTATTTTTCTGTTCAGCATTGGAGTACAAATATTGCATTTCCTTGACAGGTTTTGTGAGACCCTAATAAGTCACTTTTTTGATAAATATAGCTGGAAGTCAAACAGCCAAAGTGGGGAAAAAAAAGATCCTGGGATACGCCACAGGTTTCAAACATCGTGATTAATGTCTCCTATCACACATTCCACCAGAAAATGATTCTCTTCCACTTCTACACACTGCAATGTGCTGCTGGCAACTTACGATAAATCCGTCTCCGCACATTATAGGATTCTACAAATCTAGATTGTAAATACCACAAATTCAATCCACAGAAACCAAGCAGTTGCCTTCAGACGTACAGCATTCACACACATATATATATATATATATATATATATATATATATATATATATATATATATATATATTTTCCAGTCTCACGGTTCTGCTTTGGTGGATCCTGCCTCCGGCTGATGTACAATTTGGAAAGTCGTAATGCGATTTTGGTCGAAATAAGTTAAATGGCACAGCACATTTTGACTCACATTACGACCAATACCAAATAATAACCTGCTGATAATAACGACACTGTGGCACTGTTATCAATACATTGACTGAAAAGCTTTGTGACAAAGTGTTGAGGTAGCCAATATGCTAAATAGACGGCATTGAACCCTGGGTATTTTGAAGAAACGCTACCGATATTATTAGGCTTTGTGTTGGATGGCTGTAGGCATCGTCATGATTTTACATCAGGTTTAGTTAATTGCTGTTCCTGTTGACATCATAATATTTCTAAACGTCAAGGCACTCTTTTGTGAAGTGCTACTCTAGATGTGACAGTTTGAATAGTGATACAGATTGCATTGACGCACATGGTCAAACAACATCTTGACACCTACAGAATATCTAACAAATAATAGCTGTTATAGGGCCCCTATGCAAGGCTCAGTGCTCCCTATATACTTTATATTGAACATTTGTAGAAGTTTTGACAAGATTTTATTTAGAATGACTTTTAACATCATTAACAAAAAATTGAAGATGCCACTTCATTTGATGTTTTTGACGTTCAGACTTTTAAAGTGTGATGTAGGCATCCGGATATGTTTTGGGGCCTCCCCTCAGTCTCAGATATTCCTCATAATTCAGTCGCTCAGTTTGATGGGATCTTTATTGTTTTGGTGAGAAGCACTGTATAGGTAACCCATCTTCTTATGTCAGTGGTAAATGGGATGTTATATGAACCTTGGTGGAAAGTTACTTTATAAATCTCCTTCTTCATATGACACTCCATATGAGGTGCATGACTTAATTTAGTGATTTATTGATTGATTTATTGTCCTCATAGAATGTGATTATAGCATTGTTTTTTTGTTTGTTTTGTGGAATAATCTAGCTTTTATTTGTTTTTGATTTTATTAAAAAAAAAATATATATATTATTATTTTTTGCTAGTCTGTTTTCCTTTTGTACACAAAACATAATAGCAATAAGCAAAATAACAATAACTCAACATAATTTTAAAAATAAATGAAGAAAATGTATAGTTTAATTATAAATGTAGTTTACTTCGAACATTAAATTAAATGTAATTTAATTTGTTCTGTGAAGTAACAGCTAAAATTTGATCATTTTGTAATTTGTTTGCATTGCATGGAAAAGAGTAGCATAAACATTCTTCTTAATATCTCCTTTTTTGTTCCACTGAAGAAGAATGTCATACAGGCTTGAAACGATAAACTAAACCACTTACAGACTTAAATTAATTATTCATTTATTCTTATTTCAGAAAAACATTATGAAAACATTCACTTCTCACATATTAGTCTAAAGTCCCCTGTGTGCAAAAACAAACTCAAAAACTGATCTTTTATTCCCGTGAAGCTGCAAGTGGTCGGTCATTACTGGCCTCTTTCTGTACAAACGCCTCTGTCTGCCCGACAGCGAGAACCATAGTGTCGGTGAATTGTGTGGGCTGGCGCATAGTGTCTGACTAGCCTGCCAACTTGCTGTTACTAAGGCAACCCCCTCTCCATTGGCAGTCGCCGCGGAGGTGAGGGGGCGATCCGTGCATGTGGACCTCTGTCCAGATCAGCCTGTGAAATGTGTGTTTACCTCAGACCTTAGGTAACACAACAGAACGTTGGTGTGCCAGAGTGTCCTGTTCTAAAGTGCTGGAGCATTGCTTTGATGCTGTCTGAACACTCTTTGCACAACACAAGGAAACAGACATACTTATGAGAGAAAATCAAATTGCCAAATTATTGCAAACAAGCTTTTTTCCTTGTGCTTTGAAGCCATTTAACTTCAATGTACTAGACATGCTTTGTGCTGAAAAATAAAAACAGCAGATGAGATAAGACATCTTCTCCAAATCAGGACAGCTTTCAGTCAAACCGTTGACTATATATATATATATATATATATATATATATATATACACACACACACAGTGTTGTGGAAAGTTACTTTTAAAAATAATGCATTACAATATTGTGTTACTGCCTAAAAAAGTAACTAATTACGTTACTTAGTTACTTTTATGGAAAGTACGTAATGCATTACGTTACTTTTGCGTTTCTTTCACTTCACTTTTTAAATAGGAGCAAGGCTTGATTGTTTTTAATATAAGAAGTTCTATTTATAGCAAATGTAAAAACCCTTTCACACCAAAAAGTGTAATGAATAAGCCTCAGGCTGAAGGAAAAGTAAATTCACGTCTGCACGGTAGAAAACAGGAGAAGGTGGTTCAACACTCTTCAGCAAAAAAAAAACAAAAAACAATGAAGCAGAATTGTTAGTATCTTAAGTCATTTTGGGTTTTTATTATGGTTGAACAACATCATCAAAGGTCATCAGCAAAGAAATCGGTTAATAAAATTGTGTTATTTAACATATTTAACTATTGCTGGTTTGCGTCATATTCTGAGTTTTAATTTTTAAACCCAATATTTTCTGTTTGAAACTTCCACATAGCATCTTTAGGTTGTAATAACATAAAAAATCAGATCAAAGGAAGTTGATCCACATATGTCAGCTTCTGAATTTGCTCAAGACTAATCTTAATAATAGCTTACATTTCTTCCCCCTGCAGAAACCACCACAGATTCATCAATGCCGTCAAAATTAAAACAATTTTTTAGGGCTGCATAATAAATTGCATGCGATTGTCATGCGCATCTCTTTCGTAAAGCCAGTTATATGATTAGTAGTAAATGTCCTTCACATGCTTTCAGATGGTGCGGCATTTAATACACAGAGCTATTTAGAATTAAATCTGTGATTATGAACATGATATTGCTTAGCTTGTCAATTACTGTTTACAATGCATGGAATGGTGTGCTGTGATTGGTTGATTGGATATATCGCATTTTGCAGAGAAGGGAGACTGCCGTTTGTCGCAATCACTTGTTTTGTTCCTGAATAAAACAGTATTTTTTAACAAATTAGTTAAGTGAATGATTGTTATTTGCTTATAAAGAGAATAAACTATTTTGTTCTTGAATGAATCATTGAAAACATTATTAAAGGGGTCCTATTATGCTTTTTTCACTTTTTAAACTTTAGTTAGTCTGTAATTTTGCTGTTTGAGCAAATATAAAAAGGTCTGCAAAGTTACAAAGCTAAAAGTCACTTTTTTTTTTTTTTTTACCAGTATGTGTGTTCCCTGGGAATTGAACCCACAACCTTATGTGCTGCTAACACAATGCTCTACCACTGAGCCACATAACAGAAATTTAACAGAAATTGCTTTATAAAATCTACAGTGAATGACTTGTTTGGACTACAATGCATATTTTTATAGGATTTGTGATATCACAAATACCGACGAATGGGACGAGACCTGATTGAGTTACACTAGAGAAGGCAACAAGTGTTATCACTATGTCAGAGACACGCTAGCTTTCCCAAGGCAGATGAACTTAAGGCTGATTTATAACTCTGCATCAAAACTACGCCGTAGGTGGTGAACACCTCTCCAAAAATGTCAAATCTCTCAAATCTACGCGGGTTGTGATTGGTCTGCTAGTACGTATGTATTTGATTAATGATTATGTGCTTTATTCATTGAGTTTGAATAATATTTTGCATGATCTTTATATCCACAGTGAAAGCAACAATAGATATTTTACCTCAGATCTTGAAAGTAAATTAGGCTAAAGCAAACTTGCATTAAAACTGTGTACTCACAGCAAACCAACATCCATAACAAAGATGGTATCACTCACTCACTCAACTGTTCAGTCCATTCATATTTGAATCATCTATTTTCAGTGTCCACTTTTCTTTACTTCACACTTGATATTTTTTGCCGTCACATAGCATCTACACTGGATGCAACAAAGCATTGCAAATCGTTTGTCAGCATGTCAGAAATAGAACGAGTCAGTAGTTTCCTGTTGGGTATTTGTTGCGAAGGATCCATTGTAGACAGCATCACTGATAATAATAAGTTCTATTTTGTTGCGTTACGCCGTGTCGTGCGCGTCCGGTGTAGTCACAATGTAAGTTAATGTCACTTTCTCAGGCTTGGTTTGAATTTTCAGGCCACATTATTTGAAATTAGCATGTACCAAACATGTTTCTCTCGCAGGCCGCCTATTGAGGGACCCTGGTTTAAGATCTTAGAAAGTCTGAGCCCTTAACCCCTTTAATTAAACAGTACTTCATATAACATTAATAGAAATGCAAACCCACAACCTAACCTCTCTTTCTGCCAGTGTAAAAAAACTAGACACACCAGTTAAAAAAATCAATAACACAAGCTCTTCAGCAATCTTAAGTTTCTCTTTTTTAGCCACATCTCTTCTACTCATCCTCCTCCCTCCCTCCCTCCCTCCCTCCCTCCCTCCGTCTGTCTCACTTTCACTTCTTTTCTCGCCCACCATAGTGCCTACTTTGTCTAAGCAAATTTCACAAATAGCCGCAGCGGGGCGTCTTGAACACAAGAAGACGAACCATAATTTTCCACAGCCACGAGGATCCAGAGAACTCTTTCCGCACAGCTTGTACTCAGAATTAGGCATATCTCCGCCTTCCCATGGCAATTCTACTCCACTTCCTGTGTATTTTTAGCATTTAGCACTATTGTTAACTGAGCCTAATGATAATGTTTCAGCCTGTTTAACGCTATGCTGTCGCTAAGAATGTCCCAGTCTGATCTGGTTGATTCAAGACTCAAAAAGACAACTGGTTTGAATCAGTCTATTGACTCATTCGCTGACTGAATCAGATATGCTCACTTATGATAGCATTCAACATTACATGTGTTCAAAATAGCAGTTTATCTTGATGTTTAATGTGTCTACTGTATTAAAGCACAACGCTTCACTGTTAATCAGTGTTATATGTTTGCTAATGCAGATAGTTTTATTTTGGAGCGTCAGAAATTCTTCTGCATTGCACTGCAGTTCTTTGAAAGGTTGCTAAGCAACTAGTTTTGCAGTTGTGTTATCAATCACTGATGAGCGTAACGAGAGAACAGGAGACGCCCGGAGATGACCTGACGGATAGCCTGAGTGTGTTTGTGGAGGAAAAATGATAGCAAAAAAAAAACAGGAAAGGAAACAAGAGGGAGTTTTTCCACTTGATCACCAAAAGACAATACTCTGTGATAACCATTATATTTGGTATTTTTGATCTGAGCCTCCCACAAGTATGAAAATTAAAGGCTGGATTATCATGCATCAATGCAAGAGGAAAAAGCACATTAAACTGCCTGTAGGCATCTCAAATTGAGAATAGTATTTCCGTGGACGACATTAATGTTTTTGTTGTCTTGAAGAGTTTTCGCAGCCACACTTAAAATTCAGCACAAAACTATAAAGTGCCCCCAAAAGGTATATTTGGATATTCAGTTGTTTTCTATTTGAGGAGTCATAGTTTTATCTAAACAGCTGATGAATGTCTTAAAGTATGGATTTATACATTTAAATTCAAGTTGCAAACAAGTGACTGTCTTGGTGGGCAAGTCATTGAAAGTGATTCTGTAATGGAAGTTATTCAGAAGTGAAAGAGTTGCAATGTGGTGTTCCTCAAGGAAGCTGTCTTGGACCATTATTATTTTCTATTTTTACCAATGATCTTCCTTTGGTTTTAAAGCGTGCAAAGGCAGTTATGTATGCAGATGATACAACATTATATCTACCAGCGCAATCAATTGATAAATTATCTGTGGATTTAGATGAGGAGTTGGACATGAGGAGTAATTGGTGGTAAAGTGGATCCGGAATATAAGATGGTTTTAAATTTGAAAAAAAAACTGAAAGTTTTGTGTTTGGATCAAATTCTAAACTTAAACTTAAACCAAAATTACATTTGTCTGTAAAGAGTGTGCCTATTGAACAGGTAGAGGAAGTTAGACTTAGACTTAGACTACCTTAGACTTGGAGTTATTCTAGACAGTAGGCTGAAGTGGTTAAAACAGATAGAAAATATGGTAACCGTTATGGGAAGAGGCCTATCAGTTATTAAGAGATGTGCAAAAAATGTTTGCAACACTTTGGAGTGTTACAAGCTTTTGGTGCATAAAGAAGATCTGTAAAGTTGCAAAGAAGCCTTCAGGCATCCCTCACTCTTTGCAAGGACAGTCTGGCGCTTCTGACTCACAGTATGTAAGTATGTTTACATATGTAAAGGATTTGTCACTGATGATTCAAACGCAAATTTTATGTTTATGCTGCACACTATACAATGAAACGCGTAAAAACACAGTAAAAGTCATTATAATAAGTAATTATGTACCCACCGACCGGGACACATCATAACAGTATATGTTGAGGGACGTGACATTTCTGTCAGATGCTTGAAACATTCGGCTAAACACAACACACCAGATAGCTGGCCAATCAGAGCACACCTTATTTTTCAGACTGATGCGCTTTGTAAAAAACGATGTGTTTCAGAAAAGGCAGGGCATAGAGGTTATGAGGAAAATGATGTGTTTCTTAAAACTTAAACTGCATATTTCTTTATACAAAATAATGTTATTTTAGCAACATCATATGAACCCTTTAAAAACTCTCAAGTGGCTGTCATTTTGAGCAATCATTGAACCATTGACTTAACCGATTCCTTTCAAGACACTGATCTGTTCAGATGTGAAACAAGTGACTGTTGTTATGAGCAAATCTTTGAATCATTGACTCAGTTGATTCATTTTAAAACACTTATGTGGGCTGTGTTTCCCAAAAGAATCATAAGCCTACGTTGATCATAGCTCCTCTGGTGGCAATGGGTCTACAATGTACTTAGGTTTACAATGCTTTTGGGAAATGCTGCCCTGTTCAGAAATAAATCAGTTATTACAATCATTTAATCAATTAATTATATTATTCATAAGTGTATTAATAGAATTATCTATAAATGCAAATATTATTATTTTTTGCATTGATATAGCTAATTAAATATGTATTTATTTAAAATACATAATATATTATGCATGTATTTAAATGTATTAGATAAATCATGTCACAGTTTACATTGTAATAAATATTATAGACATTTATTTTATTGAACTGTTGTATAAATACAATATCATCCAATCATGATGTTGGTTAGAATATCAGTATGGGTGTAAATTACCTGCATTCTCGTGTCAATGAACAAATCTCAGCCATGCTGATATTTAAACCAACAGCTCTTGCTCATGTCATATTACATAATTAGCAAACATGCTAAAAACACCATCTTCCAAATGCAAATTTTTAGTGGGTGCGTTTGTGATATATTTGTTAGGAAAACCCCAAATATTGTATTGGGGACAGTCGGATGATGGGTATACATGTGTGATGGCGGGACGTGAGGTGTGTAATACAGTATTAGCTGAGCCTCTCTGGGTTCTGCGCTGCTCTAAGACTGGGGATGATGATTCACTCCGAGTGACTCATTCAGCTGGAACATTCCGGTGAATTCTGGCATAAAGGAGCTGCGTGTCCAACAGGTTTACATCACACTGAACTCGGATAGACTGCGCTTTATATTTAGATTCACAGTGACAAAAGATAGGACAGAGGAGGGAGGTTGATTTAGCTTTATTTTTGATGGTCACGTCTCAATCCATTACCGAAGACAACCAAGCCGTGTGACATGTTCGAAAATGACGGTTATTCCTCATTGGAGATTCCTGTTTTCCGTTTCAGTGCCCGTCAAATTCTACCCACAAACTGCAGAAATGTCTTTCTTAATCTGTACATATCCGGTCAGAGTGGGAAAATTCCAGTTTTGTGAATGTTTCATGCTGTAAACTTGGTCATGGACCTCATTGTATTCTTCTTTAAACCATTTTTTTTCTACTTATCAAACCTCTCTCACATTCTACCCATAATGCATTGCATCTCATTCCACCCCCAACCATCACATTATTATCCAGTAAAATTTTTTTTGCAGCTGTTTCAGTCGATCCTTTATATGTTTTGAAACATAATGTTCTCGATCGAAATGTTCAGCGGTCTTAGTACAAATCCTTTGCTCATCTAAAGCACCTTCAAGTTAGTCATTTCTGTACCTGTATTGGAACTAAACTGAAGTGCAGTTTGCTTGTTTTAGTCACCTGACTGACTCAATCAGTGGTGTGAGTTTAGGGCGGGACTACCTGTTTGTTCAGCCAATGGCTGATGGGGAGAATGTTTGAAACAAATTTGTAAAGTAGTATTTTTGCAGTTCTTTTCAGTGCTGTAGAAATGACAGACTTCACACGATTTATTTTGCTCACCAGTCAGTGAAAGAGAATTTTTTGTTGACTGGGTTTGATCAGATTAAGTGTTTGATGACTCTGTTGTACCATTCGCACAACACTTACTTTAGGATGGACTCACCTTTATTCATTCCAATAATCTGCATGTTTCTTTGTGAGAAAATATTTACGGTAATGAATGTCACGTGGAGACAATTATGATCAGTGTTGTAAGTAATGTTGCAAGTAAAATATCACTGACAACTTGTTTGCAATTGTCAAGATTGTTACTTTTTTTACTTATATTTTTGTATTTTAACACTTTTATATTTTAAAATACTTAGATGTTAGAACATGAATGATTCCTTAAATCATGCAGCCTGTAATGGAGAGTTTTAGAGAGTAGTGAAGTGATTTAGATTTTTTTTTTTTCAGATTTTATTCATACTTTTAAAATGTGTAATACTAATATTAATTATTTAATAATAATAATTATAATAATTATTATTAATAACTTACTAAAGTTAATAATTAAAACCACTAATGATTCTATAGCACTGTTAGATATAATATTTAGCCAATTTAAAAATGTAATTATCATAATTTCCCTATAATGTATGCATTGTAATGTTGTGATGCCAAATTTCAACTGTAAAATTTAAAACATTATTTTTATTTTATATTTGTTTGTTTATTTATTTATGGGTTACTTTTGAATTAAATTAAATTAAATTTTCACCATTACATTTTCAAGAAAATGAAGCCTAAAACCATTTTTTTTTTTTTTTACAACATGCTTTTCATGTACACACAGGCACATTTTTGCTTATAAATGTAGTTATCATTTCGGTAAAATGGAAAAATGTGTACAATGTTTCAATCACATACCATGTATTTATGAAATACACAAATTATATATTCTTTTAATTATCAGCATTCAGTAATCTATATATGCTTGATGTAATGCCTTTAATTAATGCTGATTTTGAATGAACTTAATTGCATTCATGACAATCTAATGAAAAACATCGATGTTGAACCTTAGAGTAGAAAAAAAAAAGTAAAAAGTCATAAGAATTTTGTAGTTAAATTGTCCTGAAAATAATGTAAACCACTCAAAAAAATACAAGTAAAAAAATATGCATTGGCCTCATTTTGTTTATGCAAAAGTTTGTTTCTTTTCGTCTCCGATTTTTAGGTGAAATGTGATCCACACTTTGTCTGTGTGGCATTCACTCTCCTTTTTTCTTTTGATTTAAATTACTGCAAAACACATGCATAAATAACATCTCTTGGAGCTCAACTCATCCAAGTTCCCCATCACTACCTACAACTGTGTGGCAAGTGTAAATTCAAATCCACAATATGGATGCGTTTCAGCATCAGTGCCGCAGATCGACTGTTCCTATTTAACAATATGGCCACACAGATGCCTTGCTCAGCTAATGTGGCTTCTTGCAGATCTCTTGCTGTTTTCAAGGACTCACACAATTTGTAATGCCCACTGATGAGTGAGAATATCAACCTCGCAATCTGACAAAGCCTTTCTGGAATCCATATTTGAACAATCTGATCGCTGCACCTGGACAGAATAGCCTGAGATTGTGGGCTTGGATTTGATTTGTCGCTTCAGTCAGCAACTTGTGTCTAATCACTATGATTGTAGGTAGCACATCTTTGAACACTGTCAGCTTGCCAAGACATCACACTGGAATCTCATCTCAGTGGAATAAGAAGAAAAAAAAAAAAATCAAGCCCAACACATTTAGCACTGTGGTGTAGGCTAAGGAATTTGATGTTTGACTATGAAAATTCAATATTATTCAATATTAAAGTCTGTTGAGCAGAGGTTTGCTGTTACTTGTTTATTTATTATTATTATTTTTTTTATATAATTATAATGCTTGCTAAGATACCCTTTTCAGTATTGTAAATATTGATATATATGTTGCTTAGTATTGGATATTTACTGTATATATTTTATAATTTCACCTAATTTATTACCGTTATTGTCATTTAATGCTTACTAAAAGTTAATGTTTAAAAACATAATGACAGATAAAATGATAACACTGTTAAATGTAATTTTTAGCAAATCTCAATAATAATCTTCAAGATTTTCAGCATACATTAAGTTGTAAAGCCTATTCACTCAAAGGCTGTAAAACAATGTTATACAATTAAATGTAAAACAATAATATATAATTAATATGAAAAGGTTTTAGGGAGAGATTTGACCTTTTTTCATAATTAATGGATAAATAGATATGGTGGATATACATATTACATCTTACCAAACATTTTAAAAACATTAAACCACTAATGATTTTATAGCACTGTTAAATGTAAGTATTTTTATGATTTTTTTATAACAAATTTCGAAATAAGTTTTCATAATTTCTCCTTTTTCATACTGTACATTAGGTTGTAAAGCCTACATTCAATTATATGTAAAATATTAAATTTATATTCAAAATGGCATATAAACATATATGAAATATTATTTTAAAATAATAAAAAATGTACAATTAAAAGTAATTATTTTACCCAATATATACTCGTGTTATATGTATATTTATTATTATTATTATTATTATTATTATTACTTGGTAGACTGTACAGAAGGGTACTTTTTCATTTTAATATCAAGTATATATAATTATAGTTTTATTTATTTAATAAAACTATGAAAGTTTATGCTCTACGCTATATTGTAATATATATATATATATATATATATATATATATATATATATATATATATATATATATATACCTTTATATTCTTATTTCTTCTTTAGTTTTAGTCATGTAGTATATAACCTTATTATATCATCTCATTTATCATATCATATAATTTTATATTATACTGTGTGTTATTTAGATTTATTTTCATTAACGAAAACCGAGTGTGTTCAATGGATTGTACTTTTGTGTAACATTGTAACATTTTTCAGCTGATTAAACTTTCTGAAAAAAAAGAGAAAAAAACAAGCAAAAACTCCATTAAATAATTTTGAAAGTTTTGAAAATTATGTGATCAAGGACATTAATCCAATATGCCATTGAAAAGACTGTAAGTCTATTTCTCACAGCTTTGTTTTATTCCCCTTTAAATTCAATACTAAGGCTTATACATCCTTATAAACAGCCACCTAACAACCACCCAAAACACTTTAGCAACCACCTATCAGCTCCCTGACATCTTTAATAAGAACTAGTTCCTCTCTAGTCTTTGTATATTAACATGACGTCAGTGTTTAAGCGTGATGTTGAGAGTGATTCACTGTGAAGGCTAGCACTCATCGCTGTCAGCTGAAGACGGCGTGTTTGAGATGCATGGCTCTGGAAAGCAAACTGGCAGCGGTTTCCTCCAATGGCAAGAATCCCTGGCATGCCTCTGCGTTTCTTCGGAGACGGCGAGGGAGGGAGCGCGTGTGCATGTGGGCTGCCGACAGCTTCACACAGTGCTAGTTAGATAACTCCAATACAATGAGAGAAAGAAAAGCAAGACTTCAGTAAGAGGGGAAGGAATTGCTTGCAGTGTCCAAAATAGATTTGCAATAAATTAGAGTTGCGAGAGAGAGAGAGAGAGAGAGAGAGAGAGAGTTATATGTAAACCGTGCACTGCTCGGGAAAGTGTGCGCTCCTGGTTGACGTGGGTGGCAACGTGTGTCTGAATGCGCGTGTGATAGAGAGCGAGAGAGGGAGAGACCAGTTGCAGGAGAAGAGGGATCGAGGTATTTGACAGCCTATGATCTCCGCACGTTTCGAGCGGATGCACTGGAGAGGTTAGAGTACAGACGTTTCGGACTGTCGCAGTAAGTAGTGCCGTTTCTTTCTTTACAGTCAAAACAAGCGATTTCTGATTGTACTGCATCTTGTGTTGATGCAGTATGCAAGACATGCTGTTCTTGTTTGACAGAGTAGATATTGTGTTCATAGTTGTGTCAGGCCTGGAGGTAGGACCAGGGTTACGACCTTTGAGTGGACTGACTTCATTGTGTGATGCTCTACGAAACTTACCGCGGTAACAACGTGACATGCGGCGAAGCGGGACATTTTAAAACATTTAACATGAAAAACACTTAAACACTGACCAGGTAAACTCATTTTTTTTTGTCAAACCTTACTTGTAATAAACACTAACTACTTTCAAAAGAACTAACCTTTATTCCACAGATAAAATGAATAATATTGCGTTTTCTCCCCAATAGAAGCCCATTATAAGGAAACAGCTTAACATGATTTAACGTACCTTAACAATGACTGGGGAAAACCAAATTTCTGTCAAATTTTACATATAATAAACACTTTCTGCTGTCAAAACAACAAACTTTTATTCAGCGTATAATGTTATAGCTTTAACGTGGCTTAACATAGCCTACCTTAACAATGACCTTAACAATGATTAATAATGTCATTTTAGTTTGAATTTATCTCCAGTAAATTCACTCAAATGCCATCGAGCATTGCATAAATGTTAAAAAGTGTCGTAGGCCAACTTTATATATGACTATCCAGTTATGCCCTGCCTGAAAATAAATTGATGTTAAGAAATGAAGCTGAAAGATAAGTTGCTAACTCCTGGCTTCAGTGTTGCTACACAGAACGGAAGTAAATAGCATATGAAGCAAGCGTGGTTATTGTTAAGGTAGGCTGCATTAAACCACGTTAAGCTGTTTCTTTATAATGGATTTCTACGGGGGAGAAAACGCTTAATGTGATATTATTCAGTTTATCTGTGGAAAAAGGGCTAGTTCTTTTGAAAGTAGTTAGTGTTTACTAGTAAGGTTTGACAAAAATGTGGGTTTCCCTGGTCGCTGTTTACGTACGTACGTTAAGCCACGGTAGAAATTTTACACGTTAAGTGTTTTAAAATGTCCCTGCAAAGTATTTGACTTTTGTTGGATGTTGGGATATCTTAATTCTCAATTTTACCAATTTTAATTTCAGTTTTATAAAAAAAAAAAAAATAGTGTTTCGCAACACAAATGCTGTTTTCTATAATATTATGACTTTTATCACTTTAAAAGTAGTTTAAAACAAGTTCACCCACATATGATAATTTTGTCATTTACCTACCCTCATGCTGCTCTAAACTTATTTTTCATTAAGTTGAAATCGCAAATTTTTATATGAAAAATAGAGCATTTTGCAACACAAATTCTTAGTGTTCACTAATATTTACATCTTTTTCACTTTTTATTTTTGCTGTTTACAGGAGTAGTTTACCCACAAGTGACTATTTTGTCATCACTTACTCATCATGTCATTCTAAACTCATTGTTTATCAAGTTTATTGCACTTTACGTTTCACAACATAAATGCTCAGTATTCGCTAATATTATATTTTTTGCTCGTTGCTTTTTTTTTAAGTTGAAAAGACAAGTTTACCAACAAATTTCAGTCCTGTAATTGTTTACTCATGTCATTCTAAACTTATTTTTCATCGAGACTAATTTCACTTCTGTACGAAAAAAGAGCATTTTGCAACAGGATTGCTTTTTTTTTTAACTGTTTAAAACAAATTAATCTACATATGACAATTCTAATAATATTAAATTGAATTGCACTTTTATGTGAAAAATAGAGCATTTTACGATATTAATTCTTAGTGTTCACTAATATTTACATATTTTTTCACTTGTTTTGTTTTTGCTTGCTTTTTACAAGAATAGTTCACCCACAAATAACTGTTCTTTCATTATTTACTTACCCTCATGTCATTCTAAAAATATTTTTCATTTAATTACATTCCTTTGTACGAAAAATAGAGCATTACACAACATGAATGCAGTATTCAGTATATCTTTTTTTTTCTGTTTAGTAAATACTTCATCCACATATGACAGTTCTGTCATTGTTTACACAATCATGTCATTCTGAACTAATTTTTCATAAATTTTTATTCCACTTTTGTACATTTCGTAATGTGAATTATTGGTATTGACTAGTAATGTATCTTATGCTTGTTTCTGAAAACAACAACAACAAAAATATAAATATATATATATATTTGGTGATTAATGGATAGTTCACCCTCAAATGAAAAATGTTGTCGTTGTTTACTCAGCTTCATGCCGGTTCAAACCTTTTCATTTGACGTAACACAAAACTGGGAGAACTGGGGTTGTCAAAGTTGAAATTCAGACAAAAAAATGAAACCTCTTTGGTTTCAGTTCCCAGGGTTCATGTAGGAACTGCAGGGTGTTTGGGCTATCTCTTTAAGAGTTGTTTACCTTTATTCATTTAGCCAAAGCTTTAATCCTAAGTGGCCTGAGGTTGCACTAGTTAGCAGTTTCTTATGTTTCCGAGACACTGTTAAGCAGAAGATAGAGTATCACTTTAAAGTGTTTATGGCAGTTAAAAGGTGGAAAGATGATTCCCCTTCTTCAGATTCCTGGACTGCATCTTTAGACACATTGGGCCATCTGATTCATGATGCATTCATTTCATTTCAGTGAACATGTTGAACTCAATAACTGAACTCAATTTAATTATACTGTGTTCCCAGATGTCCCTGCTTGACATTTGATGCGTCATTTCTGTTTGAGAAATGCAGTTTATTGTAACTATCTATTATAGATTATGTCAAATGCTGTTGTACATTATGGCTGAACATTATTGTTGATAATTATTAATCTAATCCGGTTGCCAGGTCCTTGGGTATATGGTTGCCAGGATGTTGTAGGTGGTTTATATGGCAGTATGAACTATTATTAATAGCAATGAAGATTTCCAAAAGTCACATGAGGTTTGTTGGAGGTCTCTAAACAGTTTGTTGCATGTTTTTGCTGTGAAATTGCCACAATACCTCCTGACTTTCCCATGTGGTCTGTCATTTCCACTGCCCTTTGTTGACCCAGAGCAAAGACATGCAAACACACACCATCTGACTGACAGTCCTGCTTGGCAGCGTGGAACTGTGAGTAAAGTGAGATTGCTTGACCTGAGCAAAGGTCATGTCGGGCCATGAGAGGTTTGACGCTAGCATGTTAGCCAGTTAGCGCTCATACACTCACTCACTGAGTGTCAACTTCCTTTTCAACATACCCACACATATGGTCTTTTTAAGCTATTTTGGAACATTTTATGCTAGTTGATCGTGCTAATGTGATGCTGTAGAGCTAACAATCACATCAAACTGCTGACACACCTTGAAGATTTAAGATTAAAAATAAAAACAAAGTCTTGATTTAAATTATTAAAACCTTCAACCCACGAAGTTAATGGTGCATTTCAGTTTCAAATGTGGCAGGTTTCCCATAAGTTGTTCTTTAAATGAAGCATTCAGATTTTCCTCACAAAACTCATATTTCAAGTGAGTTGGCTCATTATTCACATAGTCGTCCTGTTATTTTGTATTTATTATGTAATTTGGTCTTCCACTGATCTACCCACATATACGCAAATATCTCTCTTTACACCTGCTAGCATTTCCTTAGCTAATAGTGTAGGTTGTATTTTATCTGTATTCCATTTACCATCTGCTGTCTTCCCTGTAACAAAACCTGAGCGTCAGATCTGTGGTTAGAGAAGAGTCTGTGTGTGTGGGGCGAGATGAGTCGGCTAGCGCAGGTGAGCGTTAGCATTAGCACCCGAAGGAGCAGCGGTGACTGTACAGAATGTGGGCGAAACTGTGTGAGTCACACTCTATCACTGACTGAAGTGTCTCAAATAGAGGACACAGGAAGCTAATAAATTGATTTATCATAGTTTACAATTCATGTTTTGTATAACATGTCCATTTCCTGTTAGAAAAACGTTTTGAATCTGGATTTGTGTTTGTTTTTAGTACTAGCTTCTTTCCTGCTGTCTATAAAATGGCTGTTAGTCCACTGCATCCTTTACTTCAGGCTCACTAGCATGTTGTGTTTGGTTGCGTTTGCTGGTGCTAAGTACTAAGTCTCTGCTACGATCTAGCCAAAATTCAGTGCCAACCTGATAAACTTCGAATCTGTGATTAGTTCTTCCTTTGAAGCAGCCATTGTATCCACCCGGTGTCTTACTAAAAAGCCAGAAGTCACAGAACAAAGGATGAACATGATCGTTTTGTGTTCTCATGAGAGCTAATGTTTATAATGGGTCATTTAACCAGCTAAACAAACAGTGCTTTATTGAGAAACGCTTTGATTCTATTTGTGGCAACATCCTCAGTGGAGGCTGATGTTTAGAAGTCACCGAAGGTACATTGCTCTCTATGGCTTCAGTAGGAGGCGAGAGTCATACAGTTTATGCAATGTAGTGTATTTTCTTGAATATATGTGACCCTGGACCACAAAACCAGTCTTCAGTCAAGAAAACATTGTTTGGATCGATTTTTGTCTCATGCCAAAAATCATTAGGATTTTAAGTAAAGATCATGTTCCATAAAGATATTTTGTAAATTTCCCACCGTCAATATATCAAAACCTAATTTTTCCAGATATTCCAGATATTCAAACAGTTGTATCTCTTGTGTGTGTGTGTGTGTGTGTGTGTGTGTGTGTGTGTGTGTGTGTCTGTCTGTCTGTGTGTGTGTGTGTGTATGTGTGTTTTACATACTATTCACAGACCCAACATCACAACTAAGCTGCAAAAATGGCTCTTTATGAAATTTCTGATTACAGATTGTTCCCGGATTTCTAGTTATGGAGGAAGTTGGATGAATTCCTGTGCACCAGAAGAAGATTATATTATTATTCCAGGTGGCATATGACTAAACAATAAGAGTTCGATATGGGGTAAAATTTGCCAAACAATGTGCTGTTCCCAACTGTGTTGCACCTGCCATTTCTCGTTTGAAGGATCCAGCATTAGAAAATTAGTTTATTTTGAACAAGCTGCTTGATCATGTGCAAAAGTGAAACATTTATTTAATATGGTTTCCTATTAGAATTCTACCAAATACGAACCTAAGAGAAGATATGGATGAATTGGCTGAGAGTTGGACATGGTGAGATGTGATTCTGACACCTTGTACTGTAGCTCAATCCGGTCTCTGTATTTAAAGCATGTGAGTCATGCAGTTGTGGAAAGTGTGATAAATACATGTTCTTCACACAGCTCGGTGCAACACATGCTGTAGCTCCTCTTCCCACACACTCATACACTGAGTGTTCTTCAGTTGTCTAAAGCACAGACCACAAACGGTGCTTTGCATGTGAGTTTCCATTGAATCTCTTCAGCTACATCATCCCTTGCAACAATTAATGATACTGAATGATTGGCATATTTACTGTATTCCAGTTCTGGCAGGGTAAAGTCTAGTTTTTGGCCTTAAAAACACTTTATTTGTTCAGATTGTTTCCCATAACTTTGGCACTTGTTGGTTTTACCATCAATTACATTATTTGGGAATAGCTTCTAGAGATTCCCTGCTAAAACACTCAGCAGTCATGAGGTTTCTTTTACAAACACAAAGCTCTGTTGATGTTTGAAGTCTCTGTTCTGAATACCCTACTGAAATATCAGTGTCAATCGTTGAAGTATACTTGTTAATCGACTAGGGACCCTGTAAGTGGTAGAGGATCCTGGTGGATTGTGAACTAGATGCAATCCATCTTTCAGTTACCACAGAGGAGGCGAGGTTCTTGCCGCTGGGTTGTGGGGGAGGCTGTCAATCCAAGCTTTTATTTCAGTTAAAGCTCAAGGATTGATACACGTCTCTCGACAGCCAAGTTAAAACATAATAATCACATTATACTGAGGCTGATATATCTGTGTGTCATTGGTGTAAACGGATTGCCTTGTTCATGGATGGTAAGAGAGCAAGAGCACTACAGGGAGGATGACCCCACACTGTGTACTAAAAGCTCTAGAAATATCTCACGTGGGAAGCCATGCAGAAACATCATGTCGTTTTATACTAGATATCTTCATGTATGAAATCCTTTGTAGAGGCCCAGATAAGCGACTCATATTTACGTATTTAATTCATTTTATTCCACAGATACAGGCAAATGGAATTGGCTAAATATCATTGATAAAATCGAATCCTATCTTTGAGATATAGCCAGGAGTCTGATAAAGTGTTAGCTGGTACCAAACCATGGGCAGCAGATTATTTGAGTCAGTTGGTCAGTTTGAAATCAGTAAACATAATTTGGTGTGCTTGGGTCAACTCTCGCTCAGTCGATTGTAGAAAAATGTCACTTCGCTCCTCAACCCACAATGACCTGAATTTTACCACAGGGAATTTGACAACAAATTGTTAAAATAGTTACAACACAGTTGAGGGTTATCAAATTATAATCAGAGCAACAGAATACAAGCATACTGAGAAATTTAAATTGACAGTAATTGTCTTGAAATGTATTGTTGAAGGCTGCGAGTTTGTTACAAAAGTGACATTTTGATAGCTGTAGCTGAATTTAGAGATGCAGTGTGTTGAAGAGAATGGTTATGTCTCTGAATTTCAACCATCAAATTCCCCCAGAAGATGCTAGTATACTTCACTAGCAAACTAGTCGATTGTCAGGAGACTAGATGACTACAATAGATGCCAAACTATTGAGACTACCCTGGTCAGCTAACTTCACCACAATGTAGGTCCATCAGGTACTGTATACCAGCAGCAAACAAGCACTAACCAGCATTAAACATCTTGGACCAATGTAAATCCAGACTAGTTTAGTTAGCAGGGGATTGGAGTGCATTGGTTTTCCCACCAAGCTGCTTAACAAGCAAATTATGCAAGACTATCCCGATCAGCCAGTTTATCCAAAAAGGCTATACTGGTCCACCAGCTAAAGCAATACCAAACAAGCACTAACCAATGTGCACCAGGTTGAAATATCATAGGAATCCAGCATTGTCTGCAAGCATGAGATGCTGGAGTGCTGGTTTTCCCCCCAACTTCATCAAAAACGCCATGCTGGTCTACCAAGAAAACCAGCCCCAAACCAGTATTAAACAATATAAACCAACTTGGTCCAGCATAGAAATTCATAATGGTTTTTATCTGAAGATTCTGTCTTAGTTTCCACCATAGTCTTATCGCTCTGCTCATCCTAACAGGAAGTGGACTTATGGTGCGATCTGCAGCTGGTCATTGAGATTCTTCTCCAAGAATCTCACCATTGAGACTAGCATGAAAAGATTCACGCTGTTCTGCTTGTGATTGCATGAGGAAGGAGTAATTATTGATGCCACCATCAGTCTCCAGTGCCAGGAGCAACCAGAAAAAAGGGCTACATCCAGTACAGAAGTAAATACGACAGGGAATTTGATGGATGTGGCTTTTACTTGAATGTACAAATCCCATCTGATTTCACCATTAACAGACTGTGGAATGACATAGTGACAGATGCTACATACAGTATGTGGGTATCCAGGGGGAACATTCTAGTGTAAACTCCACATAATCCTTCTTTGTTTTCAAGAGCACGTCAAACTCAAGTTCTGAGGTTTTTTCGGTGATGGAGGGCGCTAGAGACCACACGCACAGGCGGCACAGCATGTTGGTGTGACAAATGCACAGATCTGTCTTCTGCAAGTCTCCCCAAGGGCCCATGAGGGAGTCGTTATCATCCATCATACACAAACTTGGAGGGGAAGCCTTGCAGTTTGGGACATGTGCTTAGATGATGCTCAGTGGTTGTTCCTCTTCTTTGACTGTCTGTGGCTTTGATTACCTACAGTACTGTAATTCCATGTGAAGGCAGCATGAAATGCCATTCACACTGACAGTGATTTGAAGGAAGCTTGAATTTACTTAATTCAGTGACAAATAAAACAAAGTTACGTAGAGTTGAGAGAATTATTTAACTAAAAGCTAATTTACACTACACTGACAAATGATGACAAGCCGCAACAGACGTTCGTTATGTTGGACCAGTGTGTTACCAATGTAGTCATCTATTTGCAATTGTCGGTACTACTTTTGACAACTAAACCGTTAATTCGCATTTATTCATATTTATTAGGTGATTGAATATCTGAGAAGTGACGCACTGTAATCTGTTGATTGTTGGACATGGACATGGTAATATCATGCCATTCCACCTTGAAGTACTATAATAATGCCATGGTGAATGTATATGGTAATATTTGCAGTCTTTAAGGAGCCATTCAATTTCAAGTATTACGATATTCTGTAGTACAGTGTCATGTACAGTGTATAGTACTTAGTAAGTGTGTATTGTAATTTGCACTGAATGTACTTGCAGAATGATTGTTTACTTGCACTATAGTATTTATTATATTAGACTACTGTACATTTCCCTGTCAAATTTGAGGCAAGTTTGTCATGTATGGAAAAAATAAATGTTTGCTTTTTTTTTTTTTCTCTCTCTACAGAAGCATAAAGTCGATCTCTTTTACAAGCTCCGTCACGTGATGAACGAGTTGATTGATCTGAGGCGACAACTGCTTTCAGGCCATCTGACCCAGGATCAAGTCCGTGAAGTCAAACGCCACATCACTGTACGACTGGACTGGGGCAATGAGTGAGTACTTCTCTTATACATCCCAGAAAATGCCCGGAACAAATTGAAATGAAAAAAATTGCCTTAAATGTGATAAAGGTTATTAATGTTAGCCATTATGGAAACTTCCACCATAAGACTCCTCTGTCTCTCCAATTCACCACAGCGCCATTTTGGAGAATATGAGATGAACGCAGGCAGCGTACGCTCTTCTGTGTCAGCCGCGCCACACTGATGTGGTGTTTTCTTTCAAATCAAAGTGTAAATACAAGGAAGAAAATGTATCTATGTGGAGCGTGTTGTTAACAATGTTAGCCATTATGCTAACTTCAACCATGGGTCTAAATCAAGTGAAAGAACCCCCAAAAAAGATGCCTTTACGCTTTTGTTTGCAATGTTAACTATCATGGTAACTTCCCCCATAGGTCTAAAACTGGTGGAAGAACCATCACAGATGACGTTAAGGTGCTGTTACCAACGTTAGACATTATTCTAACTTCCACCATTGCTCTTTTAATATTTCTGCACTCTTAAGCCCCGTTCAAACCAAGAACGATAACTATAAAAATAACTATAAAGATAACGATATTCGCGTCCACACCAGCAAACGATATTGTCTGTTTATTCTGAGCGCACGTGCGTCTGCCGCTTTAAATCCTCGAGCTCGTTATAGATACTGTTTCTGTATGCCTTTATCGTTATAGTTGTAGTGTGGACTCTGCTATTCTTTAATATTGAGAACGATTTTTAGAACTATATCTTTATAGTTATCTTTATAGTTATCGTGCTTGGTGTGAACGGGCCTTTACTCTTTTGAAATACACCCTATTATACAAATCTATAGGATTGTCATGCATTTGTTCCACCTTCAGAATAACTCATTGAGATTAATGTTCAGCCGTGGCATGCTTCACTCAACTAAGAAGTGTTTAAATAAGCTCATTTGCATCATGGAGCTATGCCAGTGATTTTAATGTGTTAGAGGCCAAGGCCTCCTGATCGTGGAGTCAAAGTAAAAACGCTAGAGATGTATCACTGTGGCTTTTTCATCACCCTAAATCGGCTTGACCCAACTCTGTGAAGGATATGAGGAGAACATGAACATATGTCATTCACAGCCTGGTTATTTTGAATTATGCTGAGATTTCAAATGCAAACTTTAAGGACACACAAACCAACACAACACAAGGTTGAGTTTTGTTTTTCTCTAATTGAGAGTAAATTGATTTTTCACTGCACTGAAAGTCGGTGGTGTTTGTTTTTCAGATACTGCCCCCCTTTTTAACCTACACAGTTGTGCAATTCTTCAGCTTTTGAGTTTTGAGTGTCAGTAATTACAGTTCTTGCATCATTATTTCATCCTTTTGAGGTTTTCAAATGTTTTATGTCCCGTATACATTAGCCAATCCTGCAAATTGAACTTTCAGTCAGCTGCAAATGACATTTACGATACTGTACGACATTTACTATACTGTTAAATAAAATATTATGTTTTAATACACCAGACCTCCAAAATTAAAGTCATGGGGTTCACCACTTTTAGCGATAAAATACCAAACCAACAGGATTTTAGAGGTCAGATGATCCAAGCATTGCAGTGTATGAGCATCTGTGTCAAGTCCATGTTGACCGCTCATCCCTCTTCTTCAAGGTCACCTGAAGACTCACTTCTGTGATGAGGCACTTTGCGGTTCTGGGCTTTCAGCGGTACATCACTGCCAGGTCTTCAGATCAGCAAACTAGGAGATAATTGAGCAAATGGGATGAAATGGATTTGAGATGGGAGCACTTACCGATAAGTTCTATAAATACCTGAAGGATGAGTTGAAGAGCATCTCGAGTGTTTTTCAAACAATCTAATAATGTTTTCATTATGCCTTTCTCAGGTTATATCAATTTTCTTAAGGTGATCTTGCGTTTTTTGACAAGTGTCACTGTTACTATCATTTTCTGTAATATATTTGTTACAATATTTTGTGTTTGACTGCAAGAGAGTTGATTCCACCTCAATAACAAGACATTTTATATATTGCTTTGACGTAGCAAATTAGAAGCATTCACGCTGCGGTTGTGGAGTATATCAAGCTTGTCATTGCTAAAAGCACTTAATTGTCACATAATAAGTTCATTACTGTCTGTTTACACAAAGTCATCAACAAATGGATTTATTTATGCTCTGATACAAGCCAATGATGCAATATCTCTCTGGAGAACTAATTTGCATTGAGATATTCAGAAAATATGCAGATTTATAAGCACATGCCTGCTAGACAGGGACCCTGGGTGATGCTAATGCTAATGCTTTGATCCAGAGAACAACAACCTGAGCAAAAGAACTAGCAACCAGCCAAATACCCTACCAACAACCTTATACCTTATCAATATAACAGCTGTTTTAGTTTAGCGTTAGCATTACTAAAATTATTTCCTTCTGTTTACTACTTAATGACTGATATTGAACCACTTGGCAAGTACCCCGGACATTTAAATGAATATAAAAATATAGTTTTGTAATAAAAATGTGCATTTAAAAAAACGTTCTATGTGAATTTTCAATCAAAAATGGCATTATCTTTTATGTGTTTAGTTGCTAACCCACTTACTTAATGCTAGTCTGTGGGCTACTCAAGGTGTTGATTGGGTTTTATTTACATCTGGGAAATCTGAGAGAAGAAATGTTTATGTTATATTAAGATAGATTATGGCATGCCATCACTTTCATTATTAGGTTACGAGGGCAACACCTGTTTCTATAGCTCTACACTATGACAGCTGCACGTAGCGCTAACGCTAGCAGTTTTCTGTGCGTCTTTACCATATGAGCCTCTCAAAATCTACAGCTCTGTGTGGTTAGACCTGGAAAGAAGTGTGGAAAATGTGTCTAGAAATGTTCATATGTCATGTTTTCCATCATACCGCAGTGTAGCATATGACAATGTAGCAATTTATGGATAAAAAAAGATGCTGCATAGCTAAATGCCTGTGACAAAAGGTGGACACCACAGCTTGACAGCTTCTGGTCTTTTATTATCCGCAATATTAAGTACTTCAGTCTTGAGGAGTCTATGTTAATCTGAGTTCTGTTGTTTTCTTGTGTTCAACAGACACTTAGGCTTAGATCTGGTGCCCAGGAAAGAGTTTGAAATGGTTGATGCGGACCAGATCAGCGTTTCTGATCTCTACAAAATGGTGAGTACATTGACTGCATCTCAATGGGGTTTTAATGGATGCTTTTTCATCGCTGAAGCAGTAAATGACTATAACGTCCTCTGTTGGATGTTAGGAAAACATATAATAGATATTTTTGCATTATGATTTATAATTCATACAAATTGCAAATTGACTATTTATGAGATGCTTTTGCATATGACACTATACAGATGATGCACTTACGTGTGCTTAATGCAGAGTTCCTATTTGCTGAAATATTTGCTCATAGCATTTTGATTTTACAGTTCTGTTTTAAATTTGTAAGTATGCATATAAAAATAAAATAGACTGATTGTAGATTGTACAAAAATAATATGAATCATTTTTTAATAAATATATTTAGGTTTTTATTTAAATGTGAACTATTAAAATAAAAAAAAAGACTGTGACTTAAATTCTTAAAGATTTGTTCAGCATACAATGAAGAATGATTAACAGTCAGTTCATTATCTTTCATAAATAATGCAAAAATAATCAATAAAGATTATTATTACATGATGCGAAACAAATAAATATAACAGTTTTATGATATTAAATTATATTTGACATTATGATATTATGATATGATTGTGTGTGTATATATATATATATATATATATATATATATATATATATATATATATATATATATATATATATATATATATATATATATTGACTAATTATGCTTGTGTTTTATAATTTCTATAAAAACTACGTACAGATATTTTTGCATTTTAATGCCATTTATTTTACTTCAATATTTTAAATATTACAGTTTAAATTTTCATTTATATGGAAACCATTACAAGTAAAAAGAAGACTGTTACTTAAATTCTTAAAATATTTCTTAAATATACACTGAAAATTAATTACATTTCAGGTCGCTATTTATTTATGATCACAAAACAGTTTTAATAGTAGTAATAATTATCTGTATTTTGGTGTGTACTTCTTAATTTTCAAGTGTTTTTCTTGCTTTGAATTACAGCGAGTTGTTCAAAATGCGTTTATTAATATGTGAGTCATCCGTGTAAACTAGAGCAGGAATTAGTGTTTTAATGTATTCCTGCAACTGTTTTGCATATGTGCATAATGCAGGCATAATGTGCAGATGCTGCCAAGTTCCCACCTGTAGAATGAGCTGAACAATTAGACAGCCGAAATGTTTTAAACACTCCATTAGAGGGCAGATTCCCAAGATGCCTCATCAGAATGAATCATTTACATATTCTTTGTTTATTTTTTCAGAAAGCCCCATAGCGTATTTTCAGCTTTATGGAGCAGGTACCCTTTGGATTTTAATAAGAAACAATATTGGAAATTATAAAAGAAGCTTTTTTAGCTTTTGATTACTTTTTTTTTTACCCTCTGTAATTCACTTTATTCTCTAGACCGCTGTTTGACTATGAAAAGGTTTTATTGGAAACAGGTTTCGACACCAGCATCTGTTGCTAACAGGTGTTTTGGATGGCAGCTTGTAGAAACGCTGCTAATACTGTACAGTTATTTATTTCACACGGATGTGACACTTTTTCCATGATGTCTGCACAGGTTTGTGCCATATGTATCTATGTTTGGGTTTGTGTGGGACTGGATTTTTGTTCAATATGGCAAGGGCTAGATTTACCTCAGTGCTGTACCTGTATTCTGCAGTTAAGGAGATATTATATATATATATATATATATATATATATATATATATATATATATATATATATATATATATATATATATATATATATATATATATGTATGTGTGTGTGTGTGTGTGTATATATATAGCTTTTTCCAAAGGCTGCAATCTAAAAGCAGCTGTTAGAAACAGTTTTCAATAAAACATTATCATATATAATTTAAAATCTACACATACACAAGTTTAATATGATTAATTCTTGAAAAATAATAATTTAATGTGATTAAATATTAGCTTGTGTGTTTTTGTTTGTTCGTTTGTTTGTTTTTTTCAGTTTGGCTGTAAAAATTTGTATCAGCACTTCATGTCCAAAAAAAAGCTTACATTGTAAATATTATATTTAATATATCACAATATATCACAATAAAATATTATATATTTTACTAATAGTACAACAATATCATTATTAAACAACAATATCATTATTATTATTATTGTTGTTGTTTGTTGTTGTTATCATTATTACTACTGTTGTTGTTGTGTATTTATCTTTTGTTAAATTCATAATATTAAATGTTTATAATATGTACAGTTTATTGGTATGATTAAAATATTAATATTATTAAATATATTAATATTAATAATTTTTTAAACATGCAAATGCCAACAGTGACTTCCATTTTGAAGCAAATTAAGTTGAATCTGCGCTTTGAAATGAATCGGAACGTTAAAATGGATTGTATTTCTTAAATCCACCTGCATTTTTATCTCTAGGTTTAAATTAGAGATGTTATTAATTGTTATGTAAAATATTCTTTTAGTCTTTATGAAACTTAAAACCTGTTAAAACAATTGTGATATTCCTGATATTATTTAGTTTCATATGGGCAACGTTTTTCCTTCAACCGTTGAAGATACAAAGTTAGCGAGAAGGGTAAAGAGGTATAGCATTATAGCCTAGCATTTGAGCATTTGAAGAGGTTTCACTAACTTTTTGGGCTAAATTCAGAGGAAGAGCAAACACGCTCGGGTAGAGTAGCTGAATCTCGATTCGATTTGAAGTGCACTAGCCAAATGTTGAGGTCAGAGAGAGATCTGTATAGCTCAATATGTGGGAGGCGGAGGAGTTTCACACAAATACCAAAAATAAAGAAAGAAACAAGCTCTTGAAGAGAACACAGAGACAGAGATGTGAGAAGACTTTTACTTGGCCTCGGGCAGAAGAGAGCACTGAAGCTGCAGAGACTCGAGACCTTTCGTTTTCGGAGAAGTTGCTGCTGAATTGTCTCTAGGGAAGCAGAAGATAGATTAAATCAAAGAGCCGAGCTTTTCTGGTTCTGGATTTACACGTGCACTGTTCACACACAGTTTACTCAAGCTGTCTGTTTTCTCTTCAATTTCTATATTCATTCCATCAGTCTTTGGCTTTTGCAGTTTACAGTTTAATTTTGACTTGAGATTTTTGCATTGTGCGTTGTGCCCTTGAGCAAGACACTTGCATTAAGCATCTGTCAGTCCTTTACGTGCAGGGATGTACAGTAACATTGTATAAATAGTGTCTGCTAAATGGGTAATATAGCTTTATTTCACAAAAGAACTGTACACATATATGAGTTAGTCAGGGACTGAAGTCTCACAGAAGCATGCTGTAACATGGTTGTACAATCTGCCAGGCTCACAGTGCCGCAAGGCGCTATTTTAGATTAATGAGTCCCGCCAGGCACGCGTTTAGCCTCCCTGATGGTGAAAGTGAGAACAGAAGGAAAGATATTTGTTTTCAGACATTTCTCAGTTCGTCCTGAAATCCTCCACTGGGTTTGCAAATTAAACTCTACTTCACTCCCTCGTTGTCAAGCACTATATCAAGGAAATCTCACTTTTTATCTCGAGATATGGTTACAGCTTTGATGATTCCTTTACCTGGTCCTTCATTTAAAGGTCATTTTAAGGGATTTTCTAAGGAAAGCATCACTATGAGCAAACATCTCTAGAAAACACTCAGAACCCACAACTGCAATGGACTAGCAACCGTCCAGAACACCTTAACAATGACCAGCAATGCCCTAGAAACAACACTCAGATCACATGGCTAACACCTTGCAATGCCCTAACAACCATCCAGAGTACCCTAGCAATCACAACATAGAAATGAGACCACAATTGCCCAAAACAGCCTAGTAATCACCAAGCATCAACATAACAATAATGAGCAACCAACCAGAACACCCTAGACGCAACATAGTCACACCTTATCAACCGCCTAGCAATGTCCTAGCAACCACCTGAAAAAAAGAAACACCCACTTAGAACACCTTGACAACCACATAATATAGTTTTGGTACCGCCTTAACTAGATACGATTTAAGTACCAGACTGCCTTTTTCGAGAACCAGATTAGCTTCTACTCCGGAGCAGGATCTAACCAGCACAACTGGTACTAACCTTGACATAAGTAGACATTGATTGGCCAGACGGGTTCGAACACTCCCTCACCCACCATGATTTAAAACGCTGTGTAACATACTGTAAACTTTGTGTCAACTTATTTTTGCAAGTATGATGAACAGCAATAGATGGACGGATGCTGAAGTGCAGGCACTTGAAGCAAATGTAGCACTGCCAGTTGTCGTTGGAGATTCTTAATCCTATGTGAAAGACCCTATAGTGACATCATGTCACTCAGAACACCCTAGCAACCAACCAGAACACCATAGCAACTGGAAAGCAAAGTACTAACAAACACTGAGAACACATTAGCAACCACATGACATTCAAGTCACCGATAAAACCCTAGTAATGCCCTAGCGACAAACCAGAACACCCAAGCAAACAATCAGAACACCCTGGAAACTGAAAAGCAAAATACTAACAACACCTTAACAACCACATAGTGATGTCAATCCACCCAGAACACACTAGCAACTAGAAAGCAAAGTACGAACAACTGCTGAGATCACCTAAGCAACCAACAAGTGATGTCTCTCCACCCAGAACACCCTAGCAACCAACCAAAACTCCCTAGCAACTAATATGCAAAGTACTGATAACCTCCGAGAACACCTTTGCAACCACATAGTGACATTACTTCACCTAGAATACCATAACACTTAGTTTTGAACTTTAAGATTTAATTTGTATTTTGCGTTCATGAGAATTGCATACCTCTTTTCCCACCATGCATATGCCGATGGGGGTTTCTGTTGAATGCTGGGTAATTTATTCTAAACGCAGTCAAAAGCACTGAAGAGAAAGATGCAAGCTAAGAAACACAGACTCATAAGTCACCCAGGCAAGATGTGTATGTGTGTGTGTGTGTGTGTGTGGGTGTGTGTGTGCGTGTGTGTGTATGTGTGTGTGTGTGTGTGTTTCATGCGATTATGAGCATGTGTTTTCTTTTGGCGTTTGTGCTGACGATGCCTCAGTGAATATGATTAATCTAGATGTAGATATCTCATGAGATATTGCACTGTACATTCATACAGCGTTGTGGGAAAATATTCAAACTCTTAAGCAAGTATCTTATTTACTCAATTCATAATTAATATATATAAAAAAGGAACATAATTTCTTGTTTGATCTGTAATTATTTTAGTGTAAAACAGTTTTAGGTTTGAATATAGCTATGTTGAATGCACCGTATTTACATTATATGTTTCCATTTGAACATTTTTTTTTAAAGGATGTCAGTTACTTTATCTGCTGTCATCATGCTTTGTACTGTATATGCACATAAACTGGATTTAATTATGAAATATGAGCACTGTGTTTCTCTTTCTCTTTTTCTCCATTGACAGCACCTATCCAGCAGACACAGCGTCCAGCAAAGCACAACCCAGGTATTTGTCATCCAAGAAATGCTTTGAGTCATTAACGTACAGAACTTTTTGTAGGTCATGGTTCACCATAGGCCAAAATGTGACATTTTGATCTAAACACATATGTGTTTATGTATAATGCACTTTTTCAAAAATAGGTGATTTAAGCAAGCCAAAAGATTGCAACACTCTGCTATAAGCACTAATGAATATGCATTTACAATATGCAATATGAATTGGTCTTTTTCCATTCAGATGATTTTGTGGATTAATATTGTTTTAAAAACATTATAATATATTTTATTATACTATACAATATAATGTATTTTTGAATGCACATTTAAGATGCAAGAAGTGTAAATAGCAGAGTAATCGCAGGTATCCTTTTATCACCTACATCGCAAAACATTTTCTACTTTTCAATAACCACAAACCACATTATTTTTGAGACCACTGTGTAACAGCATAACATGCTACAATATACCACACCTATAATAACATAACATAACATAACATAACATGTAATGACATGCTGCATCGTATCACACGTAATGATATGACATAATGTTGTGTTATAGATTTACATATTATATTGATAAATGTTATGCAGTGTGTTGTTGTATCATGTTGTGGTATATTGTTACTTGTTATGGTATGGCATGCTGTCCTATTATATGCTGTACTATTCCATGTCATGTGATGTATTATATGTAACATGCTGCTACAGTGTTACATAATATAGTGGTATGTAACATGGTGTTCTATCATGTGATTTATTGTTACATGTTCTGACATGTAATGTGATATATGGTTGTTATAGCATTACATGTTATTTTGTTAGATATTATGCAATGTTATGTTGTTATATCATGCTATGGTATACCATTGCACGTTATGGCATGTCATGTGGTATATCACATATCTTGATATAGTTACATGTTATGTAATGTTTTTATGTTATGTTATAGCATTACCTTTTATTTTGTCATATTGTTGTTTTTATATCATGTTATGGTATACTGTTAGATGTTATGGCATGTGATGTTATAATATGACACACAATGAAATATACTGTATGGTTACTTGTTGTAGCATTGCATGTTATATCATTGTATTTAATATTGTGTTATAGTATATATCTTATATATGGTTACATATAATGTTATAACATTACATGTCATATGTTTATATGTGTTGTCATCTCTTGCTGTGGTATGTTGTGTTATTATATCATGTTGTGGTATGTTGTTAAGTCATAGCATGCTACGGCATACTGCATGTTGTGATATATTGTTATGTTGTGTTAACCTAAAACCTTACATGTTATATCATTAAATATTTTGCCATGCCTTATGTGGTATATCATTGCATGTTGTCATAACAACACTTTACAACACATAAAACATAACATTTAACAATATTGGAAAATATCATGTCATACTATGGCATATCAGACGATTTTATAAACTGTTGTATGTTACAATGTTAAGTTATAGCTTTATACATTTTCCCATGTGTAATATCATGTTGTGGTATTTTTACATTAAAACATCACACATTCAACTGTATAATGTAAGGATACAAGATAACATAATAACATACAGTACCATGGCATAACAACAATATAACATAACAAGGAACAACTTACCCTGTAACAAAACAAAACAACAGAAAATAATGTCACAATATTCCATAAAATGACTGTGCACATACTTTATTATCTGACGTAACATACAACACAACATTACATTATGAAATAGCATATACTGTAACAAGCATCTCATGGCATATTGTAAAGCTGTTGTGTACTCTTATGTTTTTAGGATGGTGGAAAACAAAGACATGGGGATTCGTGTCGAATGCCTGTACCGCACCATCTCTTTGTCAACCTAAAGAGCTTCACATACAACACCATCGGCGAGGACACAGACATCTTCTTCTCTTTGTATGACCTGAGAGAGGGCAAGCAAATCAGGTAGGGAATGTTTCATGTATAAGTTTGTATACACATTCAGTGGCCGTGCCTCTTCACCACTCAAACTTTTTACAATGAAGAAGCTTTCATTGGTAATTATTCAAAAGGAACAGAAAAAACAGTACATGAGGTCCCATAAGAAATAAAGTAAGCCATCATTTTTAAAACATCAAGGTCACGGAAATAAAAGCTTGCACAAATACCGCCTACCGACCTGTTTTTTTTTTTTTTTACAATAACCTAAAATGACACACAGAACTGTGAAACTGCAGAAAGATGAGTTAAGGACAAGAGACCTTGATGAAGTATTCATGTAAAAGATCTCTTCACTTAAACTATGCTATCAAGACATCTTAAGTTTCAAGTAGCATTTTTGAGGTAGAGGACGCTCTTAACCAACTCTGTCTCTACAAACTAAACCTTGTAAGAAGAATTTTAGTTCATTTTAATTTTACAGACAGATTTTAAGACTAATAAAAAAAACCCTGCCTTACACTAGTGACAGGAAAACATCAACAACCTTTATTCATTTTTATACAATTAATGATACAGGAGGAGATTATCGATTTAATAAAGACTTATATATGTGCAGTTGCTTGCTATACTATATTATGAGTTCAAAACATGTTTACTATACATGTATCCGGTCCATAAAATGTTTTTTTCTGATGTAGTAAACTTGCTCAGTAGCACACCTGGTGTAGCATTTACACTTCTGTATGTGTGGCTTTTCTGATGTAGTAAACTTGCTCGGTAGCACACCTGGTGTAGCATTTACACTTCTGTATGTGTGGTTTTTCTGATGTAGTAAACTTGCTCAGTAGCACACCTGGTGTAGCATTTACACTTCTGTATGTGTGGTTTTTCTAATGTAGTAAACTTGCAATGGACATTTCATTTCCGAACTGCCTCAATACGTAATTAGAATTCTGCCACATTTGCAATCATCCGTTTCGGATAAAACCAAATGCACTTTTAGCGCCGCTCACTGTATTTAATTTAGAAAGCGTTCCAAAACGTACAAGAAGCAACGTAATAGCATGTTGGCGGATGCATGTTTTTTTGTGTGTTTTTGGAGCTCAATTCATTTGGCTTTTTGAGGAAAGGCTGCTTTAACTATTCTTGAGGAACTTGATGTCAGTTGGCTTTAAAAAGTCGCTGGTCAGAAAGAGGAAGTGGAATTGCTTTCCAGTGGTTGAGGGAATCTGAAAGAGCTGGAACACCCTTGAGGGAAGTCCAGTTCAGGGACTGTAATTAGTCTCAGCCTCAGACGTCACGCCCATGGACCGGATTGGTTGAATTATACAGGATTTCAGGGAGACGTGTGTGTCGCGTTCTTTACTGTTCCGCTTGGAAACAAAAATGCTGTGGTGCCAAACCCCCTCATGAAAGAAGAAAGCCATGGAGTTTGCAACTCTGACGACGACCGCTTATCAGGGTCAACTAAATGCTGGATATTCAAAAGTATGTCAGATAAAGTTTGCGGCATAGAACCTTAAAATACGTCTGATAGTGTCTGATAGACTCTCTCTAAAACTATCCCTCTCGCGGCTGGAGACGGTAATGTTCTCTCTTGGTTCATTTCTCTCGGTTCATGTCAAATTAATTTTGATAAATAAGTCGCAGGACCAGCCAAACTATGAAAAAAAAGCGTGACTTATAGTCCAGAAAATACGGTAATAAACTCAACTTGGTCTCAAGGATGAGCAGGTTCTATTTCCAGTTGTACGACGGAAACTTTTTTTGTTTTTCCTCATTCTAATCATAAGAGAAATAAGGCCACTGGCAGATTCCTCCAATGGGAGTGTTTCAAAAGTAATTTATACACCTCATTAATTAAATTAGAGAAGCATTTGTAGGCCACTAAGAGATGATCACTTAAATGTTTCTGTTTGAAGCAGTGGTTCAGTAAGTTCATGTATTACACTTTCATGCTTTTGAATGCCGAAAGAAACAACAAAAATGTTAATTACGGTGGTCACACCCCCTTTAGCTACCTCTATCCCTACCGTTTTTATTTCTTTTGCTTTTTTCAACAGGATGTGTTGTTCACTCCAAGCTTACCTGAAACAGTCGTGTTGCATCATGATCTGTCAAAACGGCATGGGTTAGCACGGCTGTTTTTGTGTGTTTGTGTGATTTCGAAGACTTGATCTGCAGAAAGCGCAGTACGTTGCTGGAGTTTGTCCTGAGGGAGGCTGCTCTCATGAGAGACCCCATGCTGATGAGTCTCGCTGATGAGGCTCACCATGGAGACAGAACGATTTCTCTACCTCACATTTTATTTCCAATGTTCTCGTACCATATTCCCTCTGAGAGCTTTTGACCATGTCTAGACAGCGTTTTCTGTGTGAGTTAAGCTTTGCTTTTTATCATTCTTCCCCTGCTGTTCTGTCGGATGGGAAGCATACGTCGCTGACAAAACCCACAAACCAGTGCAGTGCTTTTTATCTTTCATCAAAATGTAGTGATGTCACCGAGCCCTGCGTATTTTATAATCAATGAATACATAAATAAAATACACTTACATTTGTTCAGAACATCTTGTTATAGGAACACAATTGGTTGCAAATAGTTGACATGAGTGGATAGATATTTTGTTGTTTTATATTTCAGGGATTTCATTATTTATTCATTTGTTTGTTTGTTTGTTCGTTCATTAATTTAATTCAATGTACATATAACATTTATGCAATTATCTATCAATTAATTTTAGCTAACACTTAATTAAACTGATGCAATCAGTTGATCACTCTGTAATAATGTTTCCAACTGATAAAATCGACCATGAGAAAATTTTTTGAGAAATGTATATTTTTTAGATATTTAAAAAGAAAAGGAAAATCTTTTTTTTTAATGTCAATGCTAAAAAACTGATTTATTATGTATTTATTTATTTATTAATTTACAGAATAAATATTCTGTTCCTTATGCTATGCCAAAAAATATTAGTGTGTATATATATATATATATATATATATATATATATATATATATATATATATATATATATATATATATATATATATATATATATATATATATATATATATATTACCTTAATGTTCTTTATAATTAATTTGATATGATGTGCTAAATGGTGCTAACCCATTCCTATGTAATGACTAAAATGATTAATATGATCACAGATTATATGTTGAACTAACTACATCGTGATTTCAAATCGTGAAAAATACACCAAAACAGCATCATATTATATAAATGGCAGCAGCTGAGGAAAGCCGGCCAAATGATTATTCACACAGCACCCACAGACTCTCTCTCTCTCTCTCTCTCTCCACCCACTCCTCACACTTTTGACAGGCTGCTAATGGTGCCTCTGCCTCCCTCTCAAAAGCTGTCTGACCCTGGAGTGGGCCACAGGTTTGCTCCAAAATTATCTCACTTCTGGTCAAGTCTGAAAAGAGGAACATACTGTACGCAACTGTTTTTAGTTACAAGAGGTCTCCAGATGTTTGTCTCATCAACGTTTAACGCTGTTCACAAACCAGATTAGTCTGTAATGGGACATATTTCACATTGATTTTAAGGATGCTATGCAAAATATCTGTCCTGAATATTCAGAGTTTCACACTTTCTCTGTCCCTCTGTTTGAAGGTCCTCGGCGCTCTTTCTCTCTCTTTTTTCCATCTGTCTGTCACTTGTTTCTGCAGTTGCACACAAACATATTCAGAGACATTTGCATACTCGTGTCAAATCCAACTGTAAGCATCTGCACCCCCGTCTGCAGTCTGTCTGTGTGCTATTCTGCTGGGAGCTGCTCCATCCACACCAGTGCTGCAAATAACTTATGGTGTTTTGTGTTGGACCAAGAAGTGAAAAGGAATACTGGAAAATGGACATAATAATAATAATAATAATAATAATAATAATAATAATAATGTTGGTTGTGGTGTTAAAAACAATTATTTATATTGATAGCAATCCACAATTTTTTTTACTAAGATTTTTCACATTACTATTATTATTATTATTATTGTTATCATTAGTATTATTATTGTTATTATTGTTTTTGTTATTATTATTATTATTATTATTATTATTATTACTACTGTTGTTATTATATGACAATTAATTATTTATAATAATAAAAAAATTACATTTTAATATAAAAATAAAACAAGAAAAGAATTAAACTAACAAAAATATTATTATTGTTGTTTTTGTTGATGTTGATGATGTTATTATTAGAAGGGAAAAATAAATGTTTGATTTGTTTATCTAAAAAATGATTTGTTTGTTTAATAAAAATGATAAAACAAATTGTTATTTGAAAGCAACTACAACTACTACTAATAATAATAATACAAATAATATCATTAATGTTGTTGTTAAAAACAACAATTATTATTATTGTTGTTATTATTAGAAGGGATAAATATTTGGAAATTTATTTATTTGTTAGTCAGATAAACATTTGTTTATTCTTAACTGGTATATATATATATTCTTAACTGGTATATATATATATATATATATATATATATATATATATATATATATATATATATATATATATATATATATATATATATATATATATAATAACCAGTTAAGAATATATATATATATATATATATATATATATATATATATATATATATATATATATATATATATATATATATATATATATATATATAATAACCAGTTAAGAATAAACAAATGTTTATAACCTATATTTAAAAATGAAAATTGAAAAAAAAGCTAATTGTTCTTATTATTTAAAAGAAAAAAAGTACATAACTTGTTAAAAGCAATTACTACTACTTATTATTATTGTTTATGTAATTGCTTATTTATTCACTTAATCAGAAAACAATATTCTTAATTGTGGACATCAGCAAGTCTTTGTGCAACTTGTGATTTGACAAATTTTTCACCTTTTCTTTTCACAAATATTTCATTTAAGTTCTGCTTTAAAAGATGCAAACCAAACTTTTTATTATACTTTTAATGACTTTTTATTAAATTCCGTTAACTACATTAAGCAATTAAACAATGCGGCGCACAGTTTGATCAAAGGTTTTGCGTCTTTTCTCTCATCTGTCAGTGCCTGTCGTTGAGCCTTACTTTCCAAACAGACTAACTGCTTTGAAATGCATTTGGTCGACAAGTTTCATGCAAACTGAATGGTCAGTCATATGCAAGTCAACATCAAAACATCAAGTTTTCCATCAAAACGCCACCAATCCTTTCATTCTGAAAAAGCTGCATCCCATATTGTCAGTCAGTGTGAATCTGCCATTATCTTACAAAGGCGTCGTGTTCCTCTGTGATTGATTAAAATGCATGACAGCTGCCTCAGTCTCTATTCAAACACAGAGGAGGAATCACTCAGCTTTGAAAGTGCCTTTAATATTTGAACTTGTTAACTGCATTCAGCCACAGACCAGTTCAGTTCATTTCTTGTGCAGAAAACCCTCGGCTGTTTTAACTTAAATCTACTCTCTGAACATGTTTCTTTATGTTATATGAAGATCCTACATCAACCGAAACCCTATCAGCCTTTACACACTCCAGACGCTAAGTGTGTTATTACCGCGAGTTAGCGAGCGCTACACAATAGGATCTGAACAATCGGCGAGTGGTTTGAATGGGAATAACAGCGCGGCTGGTGATGGAGGAGTTTAATGAATACCTGTCAGCGTGTCCTCCGGGGAAGAGGCTTGCTGCTTTCTGGCGACTTGATTGGTTGTTGTGGATTGGGACGGACACACGTGATGAGCTGATGAGTCTGGAGATCGTGTGAAGCATCAAAGTGTGTGTGTGTACATGTGACACGAGACATTCACATCCATGATCAGATGTGTCCACGAACAGCTTATTAGCAAGGCTTTTACCATAAGACATTGGTATGGTTGTTTGTACGTGTGGATTGTAGAGTAATAAAATACCATTGTAAAGGACATGTTACTAGACATCCAATGCCAACTGACTCGGTGTTCCTGAATTAATTTGATGCTGTTTTCTCCATCAGCAATTCCAGTGCCTATACTTCCCATTGGCTCTCTCAGCAGCGTGAAAAACAAAACTGTTAAATGTTGAATAAATTATACATGGAAAGCGAGTTACGCATCAACAGCCATTCCATTAGAGTCAGTGAAGTTGTCTGTGATTTTACACACGTTCACGCTGCGCTTCCAGCCCGCTGACTGGACCCAAGTGTGTAGACTATACACTCTGATTTGCTGTTGTCAGTAATCGTTTGCAGTGCTCAATCACTGCACTGAAACACGCTGTGGAATATTTGCCCAGTATATTTCACACATTTGTAGTGCATGTCCCCTCATAAAACCTGAACCAACAAGCTGAAGTCTGGATTGTCGTGCCAGCAGCGGAAGCAGCAGAGATATTTAGTGAAGTGAGCTTTGGTTTGTGTTTGACATGCATGAGGTCTGGCTCCCGCGGATCGGATGTGGCATGTGGAGATCTCTCAGCAAGTAGAACTGGCTCGAAATCATGAATTAATATCTGATTAAGCTCTCAAAAATAACATTTCAGAGTTTGCTGGCAATGAGAAAGGCATTAGGGCCTCGCTTGTTTTCTTTTTCTTTTTCAATGATTACATTGCAATAGGATTTCAGTATTTCACTGTGTGGAACATTTGGAAAAACACATTTGTTATTTAGAAAGAGAGAAAAAATATCGATTGTGTAATTATTTGCTCACACTTAATGTTGTTCAAAATCAATTTGGCCCTCTTTCTTCTATTAAACACAAAAGCGAAGTTTTGCAAAAGAGCAGTATTTGGCAAAACGTTGCTCTCTTTTCCCTTAAATGAAGAAATCAAAATGCATTCATTCAAAAATAATGGTGTAAACGAAAAAATGGTGTTAAATCAATAAACAAATAAATGTATGTATTCAAAAGCAGAAAGTTAATGCTGCTTTTTTTCCAATAAAATGGTGGAACCAAATATAAATTTTATTAATAAAAAAGGTAAATAAATAATATTTATTTATAGAGGTTATACAATATATTAAAAATAATTTTGTTTAAAATTTCTTAAATAACAAATAAATACATTATTTGTTGGTTTGTTTAAAAGAAAGCCCATGCTTCTTTTTTTCCCATGCAAATGAAGCAATCAATTATCATTTTATTAATTTGAAAAAAAAAAGTAAATAAATAATATTTATTTATTCATTTATAGAGGTTATATAATATATTAAAAATAAATAAATTCCACACAGACACACAATAAAATTTGCCAAATTAAAGGAGATTCATTATTTTGTCAGATTTATAAAATTATCGTGATTTATGTATTTTTTTATTGTTGTTATTTCGCATTTTAAAATTTCTTTTAGCATGAATTGATGTTTTACGTACAGCTATTTTGTTTAAATAAATAGTGCTTTTAACATCTATTTTTATTTTTGACTTCACAAATTGATAATTTGATTTAGTTGCATAAAAATTCTGTTACAATTTTGGGACACTATTGACACAAATCACACACTTCACAACATATGATAATGTGGGTCATTTTGAAATGAAAACCAATTGATGTTTAAAAGTAAAATCTGGGTCTGAAGCAAAACTAATTTAGATTGATTACCTCTAGCAGTATTTTCTTGTCCAAATGATAAATGTATTAAATGACAACATTCTCATGTCAATTCTTCTTCTTCTTCTTCCAGTGAGAAGTTTATGGTGAAACTCAACAAAAATGGCGGCCCAAAAAACCCAGAGAAGGTCGACCGTCTCTGCGCCCTCTTTACGGTGGGACCAAAATCTGTTATTGCCATGGCTAAAAAATACATATGAAATAAATATGAAATACTTATTTTGGAGAGAAAAACAAGACACTAAGTAGCTTCTCTTTTTTCTCACAGGACTTAAGCAACAAGGACATGAAGAGAGATCTCTACATTGTGTCCCAGGTCATCAGGACGGGTGAGTATCCCATCTCATTTAGCCTCTTTCCCTTTCTGTCTCTTCTTCCATCCATTTCCTTCATTTGGAGCCAAACGGTGCCTTCAAGGTATTACATTTCTACCAGCAACTTCATTTCTAGAGCTCTTACATAAGTGTGGCTTTCCAGTTTATAAAGGGACGGGCGATTGGGAATGAGACAAAACTATTCCTCGTGCTTCGAACAGAACAAAAATTATTATTATTATTATTTTGGTAAATTGATATTGTTTATCCTTTTGTTAATTTAAATGTATAACTATATTGGTCCATGTAAAAGTGATAAAATAGGTGTACGAAAGTAGCCTTTAATAAGAATAACGCTAAATTATTCTGTATTTAATATTTGACTAGATACTGAAACATTTACGTTCTTCATAATGTTTTGTTTCTTGATCATTGAATGCATTTTATATACAAAACTATTTAACCTTATTCAACAATGCCTCTTTTTATATACAACACAACAAATAGCAAAATACTCAAATATGTAATATTAGGCATATAGTTTGAGTTCTATTTTCCAGCTATAGCAGTACTAAAGTGGTATAATTTTCCAATAAATTGGCACAAACACAACATTATAATGGCCACCGATTCACTGGGAAATGTTGCTGTAGGTTTGCTAGCCAGCTAAAATATATAATTTGCAGATCCTTGCATTCAAGTCGATGCGTAATTGTGTGCTGGACAGGATTTGTGTAATCATGTAGATGGTAGTGAGCGCACGTACGTTTCTGACAGTGATTGATAATGCTTCTTTGTTCAGGGCGGATGTTGTTAAACGACTCGAAGAAAGGCCCCCCTCACGTCCAGTACCGCCGGCCGTACGGATGCGCAGTGCTGGCCATGAGCGACGTCCTTCAGACCATCTCTGAACTCAAAGAGGAGAAAGACTTTGTGCTCAAAGTTTACACGTAAGCCTCTTCTCTGCACTTTAGAGCCTTTTGTCTGTTTGATTTATCAATAAAATCGAAATAAATAAAAAAAGATTATTATGAGCTACATTAAACAGTGAGAGCGGTTGGCCTTATTAAATCTTCAGTCTCGACAAAACACTTGAGCGTTGATGGATAAAAACCACTCAGGAATGTATTAGCTGCTCTGTTCAAGACTGCGAGTTATTGTGGCTTCTATCATTTGAGATTCGCAAAGCTGAGCGCTGCAAACACGAATTCGTGTAAAATTGATGTGAATTATGCATTGTACGGATCAGACGAATATGTTTGCTTCATGACTGACACAAGTTTTTTCTTTCAAACTCATATTTGTTGTTTCTTTTTAATAAAGAAAGATTTGCGTGTCAAAACTGTTATGGTCGAAACCCTATTGTGCTGCCTACCTAGCGTTTTAATCATAAGCTAATCAAAAAGCAAAAAAAGCTAATCAAAGCAATCCCAGAATACATTGCAACAAATCTAGAGAAAATAAATCAAATATTGTGAATAGTTAAAGTAAAATAAATCTGTTTCGGAGATTATGGTTTTATGTTTTATATTTTACCCAATGTTTATGTGCGCTGCAGCTCGGTTATTGCGTCATTAGCGTAGCGACATGCTAACATCAGTCTCTTTTGGAAAGAACTGTTGACGTTGTAAATCAGTCACTGATGACAATCCAGTTCAAATAGTATGTTTGTAATGGTATGAATAGTAAATGATTTATTTTATAGAATAAATCCAATATACCACTTCCTGTATCAACATTTAACTCTGTAACATAATGCAGTTTTTATTTATATGCTGTCTATTGATGATAATAGCATCATTTATTTATTCAATAAATAGGTTAGCTAATAAGGTAGCTGTCAATGTAGGCAGTATACTAGGTTTTTGGAACAGAGCTAATATTGAGCTACGTTCTTAGCTACGTTAATAATTAGCTGCATTAGCTGCAGCGTACATTTGCTGTTGTTTCGAACAGAAAAGACATTGCGTGTGGTTTGTGCTGTGAAGCTGTCTCTGAAATCCTCCCCTGTGGATGGCACACGTGCTCCAGTCCTCCAGCTATCTCCATCACAGACGTTCATTACCTCAGCGTGCAGCCATGCAGAAAGCCTCCTCTGTTTTATTGGCTGGGGAACTGACAGAACTGGTAAAAGAAAGAGAAATCAAGGAAAGAAAAAAAAAAGAATGGCGCTTGTGTGTTGAGAAAGAGGAGACAAAGTCTAGGTTCGTTTGGAAACCCCCAACAATCAAAAAATCGGATATTAAGCCATCAGTGTCTGTGAGACTAGGAGGAATGCAGTAACGTTGAAGTGAAGGATCGATACTGTGCACAAGTGCTGGGGAATGCATTATTTGTGATGTTGTGGTGAACGAACCTGTGGCTTTGCTCCGTCAATTAAACATTTTAAACATTCAATGCGTGTGAGGGGTTTTGGAATGAGATTATATTTAGACTACTTTCAAAAGCATAATAAAGAAAATTAGTAAGTAATTAAATAAAAACCAACAGTATGTGTGTATGTATAGATATAAAAAGGTTTCTCTTATGTTCCTCTTATACTTCATTTATTTAATCAAGATACAGTAAAAACAGTACTATACTGAAATTATTTTACAATTTAAAATAATTGTTTTCTCTTTGAATATGCTATTTATTTAATTGATGTAATACAGAATTTTTAGCAGCCAACAATAAAGACTTCATTGTCATAAGATTCTTCAGAAAGCTTTCTAAAATGCCAATTTGTTGTTTTCATTATGTTGTTTTTATTTGTTGTTGTTATTATTATTATTATTAATTTCTGTATTTATTTGTACTCAATTATGAATAATAGTTCTTATTATTTATAATATGTGTTTACTACTACTAATACTTACTACACTATTTATAATATTGGTTTAAGTATAAATGCAATTGCACATTTAATTTAATAACACTTAAAATATCAAAACAGTTCAAACAGACAGTGTATTACATTATTATAAATCCCAAGTAGTTATATTCATAAGCTAAATATGTAAATAATGTTATTTACCTATTTATTTAACTAAAAAAAAAAATGATTAAATTAAATCATTAATAAATAATGACAAAATAAATATACAGTTATATATATATATATATATATATATATATATATATATATATATATATATATATATATATATATATATAATATAAAATATACAAATTATATAATTCCTATTGTATTTTTATAATATTATGTATTTTTTTATTTGTGTAGCATGTTTGTATTTATTTATTTATTAAGATTACATACATTTACAGTGCATGATTAAGACACACAGTTTGTATTAATGTATGTAACTCCATACTATATTCATATGCGTATATGTATTTAAGATACAACTGTATTTTTTAAATCCATATTAATTATGACAATGTCTATATATAGTAACCTTAGTGAAATGTTTCAAGCAGCACAGTTTTCACCATTACTCTGCACAGTGTTGCAGAAAACCAAATGTAAGACATACAAATGTGTGCAAGATGTCGTGACTCAGCAATGCTTCTGTAGGGCGAGTCACAGCTCTGTCAGCTAGCATGAATCTCTCTAACACTCGCCCCGGGTCAGTCTTTTTGTTGAGCCCTGAAGACTTCGCTGTTCTTTGGGCTTAAGTGAGCAGATCAGTATCTTTGAGGTTGTAAGAGAGGAACAAATATATTTATATATTTCTAAAGATATATAAAAATGCATGTTTCCACAATACATGTGTTTGCATGTGTGTTCAGGCTGGACTAGTTTCTAGGGACATCTAGTGGTAGACTTTTAGGAACGTAATGTCATGAGAAACCAGACCGACAGTTGATCCGATCGGATTTGCAGCAGATATTTTTTTTGTCTTCTGGAATTTAGCGCTTTCCATCAAACAGCCTGTGTTGGTGCAATGCTGTTGTGACCCTCTGAGCGACAGACCAGAACCACCCTTGACGCCCTTGGAGCCAGTCGCCAAGACAGCCAACCAGATGGACTCTGTGGGAGTTCCCACAAAGCATCTGCCCGCTAAGCCACCACAAACACTAGCATTAGCATAGCGCGGAGGTCCCTTTTCAGCTGCCATGAAGGGTTTAGTCACTTCTGGATCAGGCAGTAATGACATCACTTCCCCTCAGGCCAGAAAGCTGCTGTTCTCGAACCTCCAACAGCTAGCCCACAGCGACTTAGCAGCTACTGATGCTGGAATGTAGCATATGGCTCTGTTCTGTCTCTTGAGAGTGCCGCACTTCTCTGCTTTAAAGCAGTAGAGTGTCGTGATTTGCTTCATTGAGATGGCTCTCAACACTTGGCTGTATTTGACTGCGTGGTTTTTTCACTCCCCATTAAATCGCTCAAAGTGCCAATTGACAAACGCTGCATGCAAATGATAATGCAGCTGTGCCGGTTAAGGGTTAATTGTCTTGATTATAGGTTATTCTACACTCGGCGTCAAAGATATACCACTTCTTTTGTAGAAACGGACATTGGATACAACCTAAAATCTTTAGCACCATTCTCCAAAAAATTATAGATTTGTCTTACTTAAGAATTTTGCTGATGGTTTTTATGCTTCAACATCTTGAGATTATTACTAATCAAAAAGGACTGATAAAGGATTTCATTTCATTTATTTATATAATTTAGTTTTCTTTCACTTTGTTTTGCTTACTTATCTTTGTTTTGTTTTAGTTTGTTTATGTTTATGTATTGTTTTACGAAGTAGAAAAGGGTTAAGGCCCGTCACACCAAGAACGATAACTATAAAGATAACTATAAAGATAACGATATTAGCGTCCACACCAGCGAACGATATTGTTTGTGTGTTCTAAGCGGACGTGCGTCTGCTGCTTTAAATTCTCGAGCTCATTACAGCAGGATTGATTCTGATTGGTTGGCAATGTTTTTTATTGTTCATCAGAAAAAAAAAAATGTTCTGAAAGTGATTCCAACGATATCTCTGTGCCTTTATCGTTATAGTTTTGGTGTGGACTCCGCTATTCTTTAATATTGAGAACGATTTTATAGATAAAAAACTATATCTTTATTGTAATCTTTATAGTTATCATGCTTGGTGTGAACGGGCCTTTATAGCACTAGTATTACATTTTCATAAAAAATAATTTAATGTCAAATTCCTATGAATATATGATATACCGATATATATAGCAATGATCAGATTATTTTTTATAAGCATAAACATTATTGTTTTTTTTGTTATTGAGATATAAGCTCAGAGTTAAATTTTAAGATATAAACTAGGATTTGAGTTTATAATTATATCTGAATTATAAAATATAAACACAGTATTAAAAAAAGACATATACAGATATATACAAATGTTTAGATTAAACATTTCATTTATTCATTCATTCACTCACTCATTCATTCATTCATTCATTTGATTTTATTTTAATTTCATTTACATTTGATTTAACGTTTTAACACCAGCAATGACAAAAAAAGTATTTAAAAATATGCTAATAATTACTTTGTTTTATCATATTTTTATATAATAATGTTGAAGATACAAAATATCAAGTAAATCAATAAACCAATGAATAAATGTCATAGAAAATGACAGATAAAACGGACAAGATTGTGTTTCTCTATGTTAATTTTAAATGTACATAATAAGGAACAATATCTGAAATATCTAATAAATTACTAGATTATAAAATTGTCTTTTTGTTGATTAATTGAAATTTTCATGACATAAAAGTGAAGGCACATGCTTGATCCTAGTCATAATGGACTACTCTGGTTTGTAACGACTTTTTCGCAATACAAATGACAATAAAACATAACTCTAAATAAAACTACGAAAATCCTGTTTTATACAAGTAAAGTGCAAATAGTGTTTTATGTTGACTTTCATGTACTTTAAACACTCATTTAACACTCAAATTTATTTTCCAACATTTTGAGAAGGGATCTTCATTAAGCAGTCGTGCTAAACTAGAGGATCACTGGGAATTGTGGCAAATGAATATTTCTCTTTGACTGGATGAAAGCCCAGTTTTTACTTCAAGTCTTGGCACATTTGTAAGCGTACTGCAAAGCCGCCTTAGGACAAGACCTTTTACTTTTGAAACTGAGTTACATTTACTGTTTACTGTCAAATGACATTTGTGACTCCAAGCTTTTGAATACTGAGGTTACCAATCCCACCTGCTTCATCTGAACAACAACATATTTCCCTTGCTATAATTGTTTGTCCTTTTTCTTCTCTCTTTCAAAGGTGTAATAATGAAAACGAGTGGTACCAGATTCATGAGAACATTATCCGCAAGTCCAGCACCAAATACACCGCTCCCAGCACTAACTACGGTAAGTGCACTTCCAAATGGATGTACACTTGATCTAAGTGTTATTATCAGATGAAGAGCGTTCGGTTTCACACAAACTGAACAGTCTGTCCATTATCCTGCTGTTATAGTCAATATTTCACTTGTTTTGTTAAAATAACTATATGTGGTTGTCTAGTTGAAGGTTGTCTAGTTGTCTAGAAGTCATATGAATTCAAGTGACTAACCTGGAAAAAGACAAGATCTGTGTGGGGAACTTTTTTGTGTTCAGCGCCTTAACACAATTGGGTATTTTTAATCTCTTAATTCTTAGTTTACATTTAACAGTTCGATTTAATTGCGACTTTCTTTCACAATTCTGACTTTTTTCTCACTATCTTGTGTTTATATCTCACAATTTGGAGTTTCTTCTCAGAGTTGTGAAATAACATCTTACAATTCTGACTTTATACTTTCAATTATGAGTTTATGTCTCACAATTTTGGGGTAGTGTCTAGCAAATCTGAGTTTATATCTCGCGATTCTGTTTTGAGATATATTGCAAAAAATAAAAATAAAATAAAAAATAATAATTTATTTAAATAATAAATTAAATGTATGCATTTAACAGACGCTTTTATCCAAAGCAACTTACAATGCATTCAGGCTATCAATTTTTACCTATCATGTATTCCTGAGGATACGAACCCCCAACCTTGCGCTTGACAGTGCAGTGCTCTACCAATTGAGCTACAGTAACACTATGGTGCTATATGTGGTTGGTTACTGGCCTGCAGCATTAAAGTGTGGTCACGTTTATTAGACAAAAATGGTCTATTGTCAACAGTATAAACCAAGCAGCATTAACTTAAACATTTGGAAATTAATGAAATAGTTCAAAGTAATACTGAAAGTCTAGATCAGACGAACACTTACAATGAGCTGCATCAGCAAGCAAAGTAAGGACAGTCTAGTTCTAGTGGATAATGAATATGGTAGAGGTGTGTCTTGAGGTATCGTTCAGTAGTAATTAGTATGTTAGCTGTTCTAATTGAGAGTTTATTCCACCATCGAGGGGAAGGCCTAGAACTATTTCTGGACCTGGATGAACAGAAATCCTTCCCACTGGGAACTGACGGGAGCCAGGCAATCAGGATGACTGATTGCGGCAGGAGGGCCGGTGTGTGCGATTTAATGAAGGATTGAAGGTAGCAGGGAGCCAGGTCATTAGCAGCATTGTAGACCCAAAACAATATCTTGATTGAATTGAATTGTAGCAGTTACTGGCAGCCGGCATAGAGACGTGAACAAAATCGTGACAGAAATGCAATCTCTCTGGTACATTCTTCCAATCAAAGGCCTATTTTACTAAATAAATACGAACGTAATCACACGGATAATTAGAGTGGTTGTCTCTTAATTCCCCAAACTCTTTTTCTCGTGCAGGTCTAATCATCTCACTGCAGCTGTTGAGGGGCGACATGGAGCAGGTGCGCAGGGAAAACCCCATGATATTCAACCGCGGTGTGGCCATCACACGCAAACTGGGCTTCCCTGATGTGATCATGCCAGGTAAGTCAGTGTCATGAAGGTCACGGCTGAACTTAATCAATCCAAGCCATATTCCAAGATTTTATACTCATGGTCTGAAAGTAATGGTCATTTGCAGCAAGTTAAAGTTAGAAAATGTACAGTATTGTAAGAGTTATTCACAGAGCACAATATGGTGGCACCATATCGGTTACTGGCCGATATTAGAGTTTTTAAATATATTAGCTGATATTGGCTATTTAGTTCTGCATGCCCATTCTCCTTATTTTTTTTATTATTATTTTTTTTATTATATTGGCCGATATTAGCTGCTTAGCACTCCATGCTAATTTCCTTTATTTTAACATTTAGATCATATTTAACCATCACTTTAAAAATTTGTATAATTTAATTTTAATGTGTATTTTATATTATAATGCTGTGGTAAATTTATTTATTTATTTCTAAAAAAAATAATGATTAGTAATTCATACAAGATATATTGGTATCATATTGTTTATTGGCCATTATTATAATTTTTTTATATGCTGGCTGATATTGGCTGTTTCATTATGAATGGGACTGTTTGATTGTGAATGATCGTCTAATGGTCACTTGAAGTTAATCTGTAACAATTGTAATAATTTAATAATTTTGTTAAATGTAATCTTTAGCAAATCTCAGAATGAGTGTCTATTTTTCATACTGTACAATTTTGTGATGCCTAAATTCACTAGTAGCATATAAATGCATTAATTTATTATTTATTATTTAGTTTTTGTTTTCATTTTTTATTCATTGTATTTTAATTAAACAAAATAGTCTCAAATTTTAATACTGGCTATTTATCGGTTATCGGACATGTATACGGCTTAACATATCGGCCAGAAATGTTAATATCGTCACTCTTTTCAAGTGAAACAATAAAGTTTGACTCAGTGTTACTATGCTGATACTAACGTGATTTTAGCTTGTTGCTAGGTTGTCGCTACAGTAGATGGTTTCTGAGGTGATATAGGTGGTTGCAAACTCCAGATCGCATCTTAATGAAATCACTGGATTTCAGCTGCTAAAAAAATAATAATTTGACGACAATAATAAATGTCAGTGTACCTTTACCCAAACTTCGGCTGATTTTCTTTGTGTCAAAGGAATCACTACAAACCTTTTCCCTTCTAAAGAGTTTCCTCACTACCTAGCAGCCTCATAAAACCTCTCTTCCATGACGCTATCTGCAATGCTTTTCAAGTCGAGGTCAAAGTCGACGGGGAAGCCCTTAAGCGAGTCTTGTGAAAAGGCCTTTAGATGACTAATAATCACACGAAACAGCACATAATCTCCCTTATTGCCTTTTAAATGCATAGAATCAGGCTTATATAAATGAATATGACCCACATTTTGATAGACTGTACTGGCTCTCTGCTCCAAACCCCAGAGGGCCTGTAAAACCAAGTGGACTCCTGCCACGTCAAAGTTGAGTTATGAAATCCCTTCCCTGTGATTCAGAATGAGCCTGGGGGCTTCTCAAAGTTGCTCTCTTAATAAAATCATGTCACTGCATGTTCTTTCAAAATTTTGAGTCATTGGATGGCTCCCGAGTCTATTCCCTAACAGTCTTCAGTGTCAAAATTGTGTAGCCCTGTGCAATATCTCTTCTCTTCATCCATAAACTTGCACATCAGTCATGTAGTCCCAGATGTCCTTCAGTGGTTGGTGGATTGATTGGTCGTCCATCTTCTTCTGAGGATCCCTCTCATTTGTCTCTGAGTTAAAACTTCCTTGCTTTTCTGAAGGGCTCAATGATTGGTTTATCATCCACGGATCGATCAACCTGAAGTAGTTCGATTATAATCACAGACAAGGCTGGGCTCTTTAAATTCAGCATTTTGAAAGTCGATAGTCCTCTGAGAACCATGGTTCCTTGGGTTTCTGAAAGGGAAAAACCCTTGTAATCTTATTTCAAATTGCTGCATTTACTTTGTTCCCTGAAAAGATCAAACTGGCCAGGTTTCTAAAGCATAGTCCCAGCATTGGGATCCATTGCAAAAAAAAAAAAAATGTCTGTCAAATGATATTAAGTCTTGAACTGTTAGCATTATGAAATGTTAATGACACTTGAAGTGCCGCAAGCTTTGAGAATTATTCATTTTCATGACATTTTCAATAAGCTGGAGATGAGTTTGTTTAACAAAACCGCTCCAGATTTATTTGTGCATTCCTTTTCTTGTGTTGGTGTTGTGACGGGTTGATATTGCATCATCCATTTCAGCTTTTTCGGTTTCTTTTTAATGCCTTTTTTTCAACAGCCTTGGCTCTGTACGTGTTTTTCACACTCACTTACTCCATTGAGATTCCAGAAAGTTTTAAGCCACGAATCAAACTAACCATGACTTTCATTTAAAGCTAAATAGTTTTAGTAATTGTGGCACTCGTTTATTATTATTATTTTAATTTTTTTACAGCTTTTATTTCAAAATGTTTTTAATAGTTTAAGTTTGAGAGAAAAAAAAAACTAAGTGATTTTTCTTTTTTTGTGAAAGTTTTAAAAGTTTATCATCTAATGTTTTTATTTTATTTATTTTATCTCAGCTTTAAATTTTAAATGTATTTTAATAGTTTAACAATAACAATACTTTAAGTAATGTAAGCTAATCTAAGTGTAATATATACAGATGGACTCTTTATTTGATTTTACCAAATAAAGTTTCTAAAAACAGTTGTAGTCGTATTTGCTCTAGATATTTTTCTTGGTCGATTCACTAACAGTTGCATTTGTGTTTTGGGATGTTGAAAGTGAGCTTACTTTATTTTTGATCTGATATTAAGTAAAGCGTCATGGCCAATATTGTCAATATCGATTCTAGTAATGATATTGGTATTATTTATTCAGTATATGTTTTAATAGCATTTTAACGTTGTATTAATAATTTTAAACAGTATGAATTGAGTTGAGAATCATTTACTAACAATAAATACAGATCGTAATTGAGCTTTATCAACTTTTGTTTTCTAATGACTCCAGATAATTTTCGAAGATTTAAAAGAAATTGCTTCTAACTTAACAATGTATTAATACAATTATTTATTTAAATTTTAAAGCTCATTCAGTACAGAATTAGTATTGAAAGTATAAAGATACTTAAAGATCTACCCATCAGTACTTTACAATTTCATCTAAAGTATCCTACAATTTTATTTTTTTATAAATATTTCAATAATAAAAAAAATAAGTTAGATTTTAGTTAAAGGTTTAATAATTTTGTTATTTTTAGGATTTTATATAACTTGTCTATATAGGTTTTATTATTATTATTATTTTAATTCTCTTTTTTGGTAATGTTTTCATTTTTTTATTATTATTATTTATGTCAATGTTTATTCCATTTTGAGTATCTTTTTTATGGTTTAAATTTTTCAGTTTCAGTTTTTGTTAACTATAATAACCCTGTGTAATAATGATGTGCAATAGAACAAATAAGCAACAATAATCAATAAAAAATTGGAAAGTTTGAATATTTTAATGTAAATGTAGATCTTGCAAAGGTAACAGAAAATGTAAAATCAAACTTGACAAAATTTCTTTGCATTCTTTACACATACACACACACACACACACACACACACACACACACACACACACACACACACACACACACATATATATATATATATATATATATATATATATATATATATATATATATATATTCACTTTTGTTTGGACACTTTTAGAAGAGCAGATGTTTGTTATATTCTGTTCTACTTTTGTAATATTAGTTTATACGTACAGTATAATGAAGATTCATAATGTTTGCAAAGGTCCTCAGGCTGTCAATTTTGTTCCTTGTTATTCAAAATGCATGAGTCATTCTCAATTTTCTCATCTTGCAAGTAAAAGTCAAGTAAACTATTTCATTATTCACATTACACACAGAATAACGAGACAGTATTATTGCGCAAATCAGTTTCCTGTATATCTTTCTCCCCCAGTAAAGACATTCAAGGGACATCTGGTGGCATCAGAGCAAATTTAAGCTGTTCTTTAAAGGTGTTTACCGGAATATACATATCTGCACTCAAAAATGTCTGCAGGGTGGGTGTCAGCTGGAGAAATGGTTTCTAGCGGTGCTCTGAAGAGCTACACATTCTCTTTTATTGCTTCAGCTGTAATTGGAAGAAATCTAATTAAACCCACAACTTCTTTCACTAACAGCTAAAACTTTGTTCCCCTGGGTAGACGGGTAAGAGCTAAGCACAATTCCAGAGAGACTCTGTGTTTATTTCGAATATTATGATTCAGATGCTTGCCGCTCGGCTCTAAGAATGTGGGCTGCTGGGTCATGAAGAGAATGAGGTTGATAATGAAAGAGTCGACTGAAAACCAAGGTTACATGTGGAATCATGGTGTAAAAGACTGGTTGAACTCAAGTTTGATGAGATTTCTTACAGCCAGTAGGCACTGTTTCACTTCAGCAGCTTAGCTTGACAAACCATTTGACCTTTTATGTAGCAATAGCTTTTATTACAGTCTGTAAAAGGGTTTAAAAGTGAAGCTAAATTAAGTTTCCCTTGTCCATCCAAGATCATATTTTCTCTTAAGTTTAAATAAAATAGATTTAAGAACATGCTAACAAATTTATTTACAGTTATTGCATCTATCCAACGTTTATGGGTTAGTCGTAGTAGACTGATGTATGTTGGTTTTGAGCTTGTATCTTTATTCAGGGTCCAAACTGAAATGGGGCTTTGCAAATAAGTAAAACAGTTTGCCAGCAACTTTATTAATGACTGCAAAAATATTTTAAAATAAATGAGTTATAGAAATAGAAATCTAACGTAAAGAAAAACGTAATATAAATGTGTTATGTACAATTCAAAACTCTTATTTACACTTACAGTGCACTTAAACGATTACAATTGCTGAACGAAATATTTGTCTGACTGTTTCTTTAAAATGTATTTAAATTAGTTTCAATATAGGATATATGAACTGATGTTTGAACCCAATGTTTTTTTGTTGTTGTTGTTATTTTTGACAGGTGTTGTTTTAGTAAGAAAAAAGAGAAAATATGTATTTATATATAGAAAGAAAGATAGAATATGGAGGGAAAACTCTTAAACTGTGCAACCGTTTCTTTAAAATTGTCCATCAGATTTATGTCTAGAATGACAGAACGTTTTTCAAATCCACTTGGTAACACATGCATGTTAAGTGTTTCTTGTAATAATTATACAAAACAAAAATATGAATATAAGTATATATATATATAAAAAAAAAAAATCTACGTATTTGTAACAGGTGCAGTTTTACCAAGCAAGCAAATAAATAAATAAATAAATAGATGATACCAAAAAGTGATATCTTTTTGAAAAGATTAACAAAGTGTTTGTGCGACCCTTTTGTGTGTTTATTTAAAATTTGTCATTGCATTTGTTTTGTCTAGGGCGTCTAATTTTTTTCAACTCTGTGTGGTGACACATAAATGTTGTATTTTTTTTCGAAGTAACCGTCCAAAGTGAAAATATAAAAGGAAAAATCCACAACACACACAAAAGTTGCCAAACAAAAAACATTTTGCAGCTATTTCTTTAAAATGTGTCATCAGATTTTGATCTAGGATGTCGGAACTTTTATAAACTCCATGTGGCGATACGTGAATGTTGAGTTTTCCATGCAATAATTCTCTAAAGCGAAAATATAAGTAACAAAAGTACAACGTATTTGTAACAAGCAGTTTTACCAAGTCAAATTGAAAAAGACTAATATTGCCAAACAATGTGTGTGTGTGTGTGTGTGTGTGTGTTTCTATCTTCAGGCGACATACGCAATGACCTCTACCTCATGCTGGAGAGAGGAGACTTTGAGAGAGGAGGCAAGAGCGTTCAGAAGAACATCGAGGTCACCATGTATGTGCTCTACGCTGACGGCGAGATCCTCAAAGTATGTCAAACTGCCTTGATAAAGAATAGTTTGCCAAAACATTGCCATCATTTACTCACCCTAATGTTGTTCCAATGTTGTATAAAGGGAGAAATTTTAAGGAGTTGTATTGCATGAATAATGAAATAAAAAATCTGCGGGTTCGGGATGACACGAGGGAGTGAATAATGAAAGAATTCTCAATTTCGGATAAACTATCTCTGAAAAACATATCAGTGATCTGTAGCTCATGTGGTGAATCATTTAGTCCAGACGAAATTGAAGTCAGTTTGGAGGAGTAAATGAGTTTGGGACTTTCTGATGTATTTTACATAAGCCCATCGTAAATGTTGGTGTCGCAAACTTTGATGCACACTATAAAGCCACATAAAAGCAGATGGTCTCCATTTTCTTCTATCTTTTATCAGGAGTGCATTAGTCTGGGCTCAGGAGAACACAACATCAGCGAGTACCGCTCTTTTGTCCTCTACCACAACAACAGTCCTCGCTGGAGTGAGGTCATCAAACTGCCCATCCCCATCGACCGCTTCCGCGGCTCCCATCTGCGTTTTGAGTTCAGACACTGCTCAAGTAAAGACTTTGCACACTGCTGGAACAATTTTGCATGCATTTTAGTGAATTGATTTTTCTCCTGACATTTGATCTAAAGGCTTATGCCTAAATGACTGAAATTGATCAACTAATACAAATACAGTTTGTGCCTAAATATGAATGTATTTACAAAAACATAACATTTTTGCTTTTTAAAATGGATGAGATGCTGTTTTATTAGTCATTATCCAACTTGTTGGGTTATATGATGCATGCACTACTTGATATATTTAAGTTTTTTGACTTGACTATTTGACTATTTTTATTTTATTTTTACAGCAAAGGACAAAGGAGAAAAGAAGCTTTTTGGCTTTGCTTTCACTCCACTCATGAGAGAAGATGGCACCACACTGTCAGATGAGAGCCATGAGCTTTACGTCTACAAGGTTAGGCAGACTTTACGCTATGTGAAACAACACAAATAATAAAAAAGATGCAAGTTTCAAGATGTGTGGAAGACATGATATTTGACAGATTTTTATTATTTAATGTTATTTTCATTTTATAATTTTTTTTGTGTAGTTAAGCTTAATTTTAATTAGGTATTCCAGTAAAAAAAGTTATTTTTAATTACATTAAAATAATAACAGTTACAGTATGTACATTAAAATATTTATGCTTTAGATTATATAAATAATAATAATAATAATATAGAATAATTATTAAATGCACTTCATATTTAGTTAATTACTTAATAAAATGTTACACATAATATTAAAAATATATCAGTATATACATTTTTGAAAGTGGCACAAAAAAAAACTTTAATCCACTTGCCTATTAGTAACGTTTTCTATAATATTATTATTATTATTATTATTATTATTATTATTATTATTATTATTATTATTATTATTATTATTTATGTAATTTAGCAGTGTGTCTGTGATTTGTTTTTTCATTTATTTATAAATTTTTTGGGTTATTTTGGCACTTTAAGTTAAACTAGGTTATCTTGGCAACTTGCAGAAATAAGGTTTTTATACTATGTATTATTAAATTTCCTTTATTTCAATTTGAATTGATTTATTTTAGCTAATGATGACCCAGTTTGACGTGTAAATCTCTCTCCTGTCTGTGGATCAGTGTGATGAAAACACCACCTTCAGTAACCACGCGCTGTACCTGGGGCTGCCCTGCTGTAAAGACGACTTCAACGGCTGTCCCAACATCCCGTCCAGCCTCATCTTCCAGCGCAGCACTAAGGAAACCCTCTGGATATCCACTCAGCTCTCTTCCACCAAACTTACACAGAATGGTAAATTACTAACAATTAATAACAGTTGTCCTTAATTAATCAGTCGTTGTGTATACTTCTCAGAGTATAGTAACAATGTCTGGTTGTGTTTGTGTTGTGAAGTCGATCTGCTGGCCTTGTTGAAGTGGAAAGCCCATCCAGAACGTGTAATGGACATTTTGGGGCGATTGCGGCACGTCTGTGGGGAAGAAATAGTCAAAGTGAGAGCTCTGTCTTGCTTTTTTATTATTTTATTCTTTACAAAATAACAGATTTTAATGTCTGCTTAATGTAATTTGCATCCATTTGCTGTTTTTCTTCTCCAGTTTCTTCAAGACATCCTCGACACGCTGTTCTCCATTCTGGATGACAACACAGACAAATACGGACCCCTGGTGTTTCAGTCGCTGGTTAGAAACTCTAACAAATGACATTTCTAGGACTGCACCATAGCTTATCTAACGTTAATAATTCACTGCTGTAATAACGTGTCCGGTTTCCATTCATCAAAAGTCTCACACCGTCACGTACTGTGTGTTTGTGTGTGTTTGCGTGAACACCCTTAAATGTGCACGATTCATCTCTTTCACGAGTGCTCATGCTGTGTGTGTATGTGTCTGTTTTGAAAAATGGAAGATTTCAGCTGGCGTGGATCCAGGCATTATTAGGCGTTCACGGCTGCTTGATAGTGGCGTCTCCAGAGAGCCTTTAGCTTCTTGTACTCCTGTAAAAAGAGTCAAGACGTTCTAGCCTCTCTTGGCCTGAATACATCTGTCATGTTTTTGTGTGGAGAATAGGGAAGCTATGCGGATGCATTCTTCTTGCATGGATATTAATCTTGCAAACAACTTGTTGGATTGCGGTCTCATTGTAATTTAGTTTAAAGAAACAGTTCACCCAAAAATGAACATTTTTACTAAAAAGTTTGTTTCTTCACCTTTTTTGAAATTTTTATCATTACATCACTCGCTCACCGATGGATCCTCTTCAGTGAATGGGTGCCGTCAGAATGAGAGCCCTAACAAATCATAAAAACATCACAATAATCCACAAGTACAGCAGTTTATGTCTTGTAAACTGAAAAGCTGTTTGACGTTTGTAAGAGATAAAGACATTTTCTAGTCTTCTATCCATAATATTGTTTTATAATAAAAAAGTAATCTCATCTGAATCAGGAGAGAAATATGCACAGATCAAGCCCAGTTTACAAACAAAATGCATCCAAAATAGTTCTATACAATGTCTTTTTTCTTCGTCTTTCTTTTTTTTTGGTGGTGGTGGATTTGAATTTGAGAGGACAACAATAAATAAACTTCTTCAATGGAGGAAGAGTTAATATGGATTACTGCCTTTTTTTTTTTTCTTTTGATCAGAAGCAATGTTTTAAAGTCAGAATGGCTTAATAATAGCTCTGTTTCTTACAAACACACAGCTTTTCAGTTCACAAAATATTAACTGATGGGCTGGAGTGGTGTGGATCGTATATTTGTTCGGACTCTCATTCTGATGGCACCCATTCACTGCAGAGGAATTTCTCCAAATCTGTTTGTGAAGAAACAAGCTCGTCTACATCTTCGTTTTTTTTTTTTTTATTATGGTTGGGGGGTGAACTATTCCTTGCATTTGATTTACTAAAATAAATAAAAGTCAATTTTTTGTATGTATTAATTACTTAAATAACACCGATGCATACTGATATTTTCAACACAAGTTCGAAATTTGAACCTCGCCTGCTTTCCATCTCTGTCCAGGTGTTCATCATCAATCTGCTCAGGGACAGTAAGTTTTATCACTTCCGTCCTGTGATGGACACGTACATCCAGAAGCACTTTGCTGGAGCACTGGCTTATAAGTAATTCAATTTATTTTCACAGTATATTTTTTTGAGGTTTTGAATCTGAATATGGTATAACTCGTTGTTTCATGTCAAATTCAGAGAGTTGATTCGCTGTCTGAAGTGGTATATGGACCGATCAGCAGAAGTTGTTCGACAGGATCACATCCAGGATGCCATGAGGGTGAGATCTCCTTGATTTCACCAAGTATGCTGTATAACCTCACAAACAGAACAAAAAAATCACATTAAATCATATGCCAGCTACTATCAAATAAACAGTGATTCAGCTATAACAGGAACTAGAATAAAAATGCATTTACATAAGAAGTTTCAGTGCAGTCCTCAAAGGACCTTTACAGATAACTAGCTGAAGCAAATGTGTTCAAGATTTCCTATTCACTCACTGTATGTTTTTGTTGAGATGTATTGCCATTACTGGTTTGATTGGTGATTTCATTGTGGTTCTGAAAATACCCTCATATTAAAAAGACAAGCACTGTAAAAGTACAGAGGAATAATTTAATTAAAGTGGGTGTTGCATCAAGATTTTCAAAAATATCTTGAAAAACACATATTTGAGTGAAAGTAACAAAGGTGTCCACTTTTAATTGTACTCAAGTATTTAGAAGTAAAATACAAAGCCACCCATTTAATCATAATATTTAGAACTCTTCAACAACTGCTCAGTACAATTTAAATTATACGAAGACGATAAAATATATATATGGAAATGTGATGCATTTAGTTAAAAAATCACTCGAGTTAAGTAGATTTACCATGGTGAACTTTTTTTTTTTTTATTTGTCTTCAATGTAGAAGAATAAGGATTGTCTGTATTGATTGTACTTGGAGTATTTTAAAAACATTTTATAGCATAAATGTTGAAAAGCTTGGATACTTGCAGATATTGCCAGGGTACACGTTAAATGTGAATCTACCTCCAGGCTCTAGAGTACCTGTTTAAATTCATCGTCCAGTCACGAATCCTCTACTCCCGGGCCACCTGTGGGATGGAAGAGGACCAATTTCGGGCTAGCATCCAGGAGCTTTTCCAATCCATCCGTTTCGTGCTCAGTCTGGACAGCCGCAGCTCTGAGACGCTCATTTTCACCCAGGTCAGATATAAACTCAAGAACTATTCACATTTCATGTTTATGACAATTGACATTTGGGAGGAGATACTACCTATGAAACCATCTGATATTTGAAAAGAACTGTGTCAACAATAAAAAGCCTAAAATTGCTAGGAGTGGGGTTCAATCGAATGAATGGTTTGTTACTCTACAATTTTGTATTGATGATTGTATGATTTTATACCTCGGGCTTGTTTAATTGAGGAATTAAGCGAAGAGAACAAAAGATCAAGGTGGTATAATATGTTAAAAATCAAAGAATCGTAACGAGTTTCTGATCTCCAAATCCATGGTTTTTGACCCAAGATTAAAGTCTTTCCTTTCCAAATTTCCTTGAGACCCAGGTTTGTTTAATGTTCTATGAGATTAATGCATCTGTCTCGTTGTGCCCTAAAGAAGTTGTACGTCTAAGCTGTTTAGACAGCCCCATCTCAAGAAAAATCCTGTAAACGTTGCAATTAAACAAAACAAGGTTTTTCCTGAAGGCTGCAGGAGTATGTTTAAGTAAAGATAGCTGCTCCATCTGCTCTAACATTTCTATGATAAATGTTTTGAAGGTCTCAAACTTAAAGTACACAAGATTAGAGCTATTGAGACTTCAAGACACTTCAAGAAACTTCAAGACACTGAAGCCACCAAACAAGTTCTTGAGCGAATCTAGTATAATTTGTCTCTAGATATTTGTACTGTCTGAAGATGGTACTTGCTGCTATGATGCTAGGTTGTTAGGAATATATGTGGTTTCTGAGGTTTTCTGAGTGGTTTAAACCCATTGCTTTGTGTTGCAATGGGTTATTCATTGCTAACCCATTGCAAGGATGTTTTGGATTGTTGGTAGCAGGTTTTCTAGCTATTTTCCCCTCCAAGTTACTATGATATTCTGATCCCTAGATATGTTTTATTGTTCACCAGGTAATGGTTCCCCTCACAAAGTATCACTCCGTTTCTCAGCACAAACAGTTTGGGACAGTTTTTGTGTAAAGGATTGGGGTTTGTAGAATTAAATATTTTGTTACTTTTGTTTAGTTATAGGTAGTGTTTGTACAGTAAAATGTGAAATTTCTTTCTGTGTTCATGTTTAAAATGTGGAATCCTGTTGGTTAGATAATGTTTGCAAAATTTCACAAAACTTTTCTTGCACATGGCTTTTTCTGTCACCACCATATTTTATCATACATTATATGCCTCCACCGAAGCATCATTTAATTCCGAAACTACCAGGAAACTTGAAAAAGAAAAATACTTTGATTTATCAATGTCTGGACACAGTACGGACCATCCTACCCACAATTCTTGAACAAATAGTTTAGTGAAGATTTAGTCTTCTTTGGTTTTTGTTGACTTAATATTTTCCTGAATTGTCCCATGTTATACCTTTGTGGACTTTTCCCATCCCTGCCCCGAATCTTGACCCAATCCTGCCCAACCTCACTGTGCCCCCTAGGGTCCCCAGCCAACTACTGGACAAGCCACCACCAACCAGGGCAACTGCTTGCAGCCATTGAGCTGCAATGCCCCAAGGCCCTCTCCGCTGTCTGTAAGTAGATGCAGCTTGTTGAATTGCCCCACAGTAATGGAACGGGGACTCCCTCACAACCTGACCCAATGCCAAAGCCCAAAACATCTACCATCACATACAACCACTCAGTACCTTTCCAGAACACCAGCCCTCAACAATTAACCAACAACCCAAAAAACTGACCAACAATTGCTCAACAATGCTTCCAGTGCTTCTTCTGCTGGATTCTTTGATGTGTTTCTTGATTTTGATTGTTGTGTTTGACACCAAATCTTCTCCCGCACAAAGTCACGTCCTTCCAAACACCCCCATTTTCACCTCTTGAGTGGCTTTTAAGGGGACCAGAGATCACCTTGCCTGCAATGGATCGTACCATTGGGCTGTTGAGCAAAGTAGGGAAGAAAAGTCCTCAGAAGCAAGAGTTGTAATGGACCTTTGAATTAAGGAATTCAAGGTTTTTGAACCTTGAAGGCCAAGCCCAAGGTTTTTGACTATGACCATGACTATATAGAGGTCTTCAACCGTGCTCCCAGAGACACACTAGCCTGCAAATTTTAGTAGCAACCTACTCCAACCCACCTGCCTGTATCTGTCAAGTTTAGGTTGGTTTGGGTGGTTCAGTTTAAGTATATATTTGGGCTAAAAATTTTAATTGACTGAATCTCTAATCTACCAAGTAACCATGAGGTGATGATCACACCTCACTGTTACTTCCTCTCTTGCTGTGTAGGTGACATCATACCATCTTTGGTCAACAGGCCCATCACAACTTGTTTTATCTAAAGGCGAGGACAAACAATGACCACTTTGCAAATGTCAACCCTTCTTTCTCTGGTCTCTTCCACTTTTGTCAGGCTGCCCTACTCAACTCATTCCCAGCTATTTTTGACGAGCTCCTCCAGATGTTCACAGTACAGGAAGTGGCAGAGTTTGTGAGGGGAACTCTGGGTAGCATGCCTAGTACGGTCCACATCGGTCAGTCCATGGATGTGGTCAAGCTGCAGTCCATTGCTCGGACAGTGGATAGCAGGCTTTTCTCCTTCCCAGGTATTTCTTAAAGAATTAGTTTTACTCTCTAATGTGCAGAATTTTACCTTTTAGAGGTACAACAGCTTGTCACTGGGGCGGGTACTCTCATTTACCCCTAGAAGTACCTTAAGGTTACACTTCATATTACTACTCTAGGGTATTAATACTCACATTTTATGCTTAGATAAGCTACAAACTTGTCCCTTTTAGGAGTACTGCCCCAGTCACAAGCAAATTTGCAGATGTTCTACGACGTTAATCAGGTGAATTAAGTTAATAACTTACCTCTGTCTGTTTGCACAGAATCCAGGAGAATTCTACTTCCTGTTGTTCTCCATCATATTCATCTGCATCTGCGCCAACAGAAGGAGCTTCTGATCTGCTCGGGAATCCTGAGCAGCATTTTCTCCATTATTAAGAGCAGCTCACTGGTACACTTCGGTCAATGTGCAAGTCATCAAAACTCTGAACAAGCTATGGATGACTGTGGTTAAAGAGACAATGTTCCTTGTTTCCTATCTGTAGGAGAGCTCTGTGCAGGAGGAGGTAGAGATGATGGTGGAGAGTTTGTTGGATGTGTTGTTGCAGACGCTGTTGGCCATCATGAGTAAATCTCAGTCTCAGGAGGCGGTAAGAGGGCAGCGCTGTCCACAGTGCACGGCTGAGATCACTGTTAGTAACTAACAAATCTGATATTCTACTTCCTTCCTTCCTTCCATCCCTCTTCCCCTCCACCTGCTTTGCAGCATCCCCACTGAGATCTTTTCTTCATCTTCTGTTTCTTTCCCAGCATATTTCTCTTTTTTTTCTGCCTATATAGCGCAACAGTCAGGTTCTGAAAGTAAAATCACATTAATAGAAAGATTAATTTTTAATGACAATAGATCTACCTCAAGCTTCAACATTAATCATGCCAAACTGTTGGGTTAAACTGTCAAACCACACACACATATATATATATATATATATATATATATATATATATATATATAGAGAGAGAGAGAGAGAGAGAGAGAGAGAGAGAGAGAGAGAGAGAGAGAGAGAGAAAGAGAGAGAATATATTTGAATATATGACCATTACTCTAATATAAAAATAACAACCGTTGTGCTCTTTCTCTCTCTCTCTCTCTCTCTCTCTCTCTCTCTCTCTCTCGTTCACGTCGTTCATGTCTGTTTTTATTATGTCTCATATTCACTCACTTACTCACTGACTCACACATAATACGATGTCTTCCTGCGGGTGAATTTCATGAAAACTACACATAAAATGCATATTTCAAGGAGGAATGGAAAATTAAACCTCGGTGTAGGGCCATTACTTTCTTCATAATTTTCTTTTTGTGAAATAAAAGTGAAAAATTTCTTAAAAAATGTATTTCATTTCTGCATTAATATATGAACCTAATCTTTCTTGACAGGTTTCGTGAGACTCACCCATGCTTGTCTGTCTTATGTCCTATACATTTAGTCTTTTGTAACACCTGCTCAGAACGCAAAGATAAACAGTAAACTATTAGAGCACAAACATGCTCTGATCAGTACTCTGATGTGTAGGTTAGCATCATTTGATATACTTTTGCTTTCCTTTAATGTTAAATTTTTTATGTATTCATCATAGATAGCTTATAAACAGAATCCAGAAGAACTAATATCATGTCTCTGTGTATATTTTGTTAAAAGAAAGCATAACCAGACGAGAGAGTTCACTAAGAATAAACTGTGCCCTTTGATAGCATCACATATTTGCAAACATTGTCTGAGTTGTTTTTAACACCTGGGTTTTCAAGGCCCTGTCCACATGAACATGGGTATTTAAAAAAACGCAGCTTTTTCTTTGTGGCTTGGCCATTCATCCACATGCAAACCTGTACATTTTTGAAAATAGACAGCGAAATCGGAGATTTGGGTTTGTGACTTTGGAGCATGCGCAGTTATCTCCTCCTACTGGAAACTTTCTCAGGCTTCTGATTGGCCAACATGGCTTTACAGTTAAGATTATATTGCCACCTGTTGGTTTGGCATGCTCTTGACAGTGCTTCATAGCATGCTTTTGCATTTTCATGTGGACAGAGATTAATTTTTTTTTTTAAACAGAAGAAGGAAAAACTTAGTTTCTAAAAATAGCTAAAAATGCAAAAGTTGTGTAAAATCAGCTTGGTGATTTCAGCCAGCCTTTAAATTTTTTGTTCATAATATGCATCATAATTTAGTGAACAGACTTTAGGCGGTCTGTGGCGTGCTGTTTAATGCTGAGGGTGCCACAACTGTTAAGTGAATTCATCCCACAGTCTTCACGTCTTATTCATTTTGCTTCCCTGCTCCCTTTGAATTCGTTTGATTCGCTGTTTGATTGCCAAACAAACAGACTGATTGGCTCACAAGGACTTGCACACTTTCTGATTGGCAGGGGGAGTACGTGTCCTGCTTGTTGTCCCTCCTTCGTCAAATGTCGGACATTCATTTCCAACACCTAATGGACAACTTCCAAAGCAAAGAGGAGCTGAAGGTGAACCATCTCATAAATTTTAGAAACAAAGCATTTAAATCATTTATAGTATTGCTTAAATGTGAAGTTTTTAAATGTTAAATGTGAAAGTACTTTCTTCTAACTCGGTTTATACAATCCTGTCTATCTCTTACAGGAGTTCTTGCTGAAGATTTTCTGTGTGTTCAGAAACCTGATGAAGCTCAGTATATTCCCGCGTGACTGGAACGTCATGCGACTGCTGACCAGCAAGTAAGACCTCATTCCTGCTTCCTTCCAAAGTAGTTTTTTTTTTTTTTTTTTTTTTTTTGTCAAAACATTGATTTTCTGATTTGCAAAACACATATAATATATATTAGTGTTCCTGTAGCTCAATTGCGCTATCAAGCGCAAGGTTGGGGGTTCGATTCCCCGGGAACACATGATAGGTAAAGATTGATATCCTGAATGCACTGTAAGTTGCATTAGCGTCTGCTAAATGCATAAATTTAATTTAAATTTAATATATGGCATAATGCAATGTATTTCTCTTGAAATATAGTATTTTTATTATTTGTACAATGTCTTTCAGACAAAAACAGTAAAGTCACGCTTTCAACCTGGATGTCATTGCATTAGATTGTATTTTTACAGAACATATGTTCAGTTTTCAAGAAAAAAAAGCTTAAAAAAAATTTAAGTTTGGGGATGAAATTCAAAAAAAAAAAAGATCAAGATTTTAACAAACTGTTAATAAGCAGTTGCTGTTTTCAGTTTCAGTTTCTGTTTTTGCTATCTTCAGCACTAGATAGCACTTTAAATTGTCATAATATTTCACAATATCACTGTAGTTTTGATCAAATAAATGCAGCATTGGTGAACAAACTTTTTTAAAGTATAAACTTAAAACCTTTGAAAAATAGTGTATATTTATACTGTTCAAAATAAATCTGTCTTTCTATCTTCTAATGTTTTTATTTTCTTTTAATTATCTCTTTTCTTTCTTGCAGTATCATTGTGAGCACAACCCAGTATCTGTCACCTGCTCTTCATAAAAGCTTTACGGATGCTGACTTTGATTTTAAGGTGTGTGATTGTGATGAAGATCAACCACACATTGCACAACATTGACTCCCTGGCACTGAAACACACATTAAACATAAATGTAATTTTTAAACCCACACACAACTCTTTTTTCTAAATATCATATTCCACATGTACACAAACGTGCTTGATGTGGGCCTTCACGGTGTCCTGCTGTTGGGCACACTTGGCCCTCTCTAATCCACTCTAATGAAGCTCTCCTCCCTGATCAAGACAGATGGTGCCACTAACTAGGGAGACTGGCTCTGAAAAGTTCAAATCTACTGAATTATTAATGAAGGTTATCTTTGAGAGAGAAACATGGCCCTGTCTGCCAGCGTGAGCTTTCACTGGATATTCCCTGAAAAAACAAACAAACAAACAAAAAAGCATTGGCCATTGTGGAGCAACTTAAAGGGAAAGTTCACAAAAACGTTGTTTACATTTAGATCAAAGCACGAACAACATGGAAAACGTATCTGTGTGGCGCAGCTGACACAGAACAGCATACACTATTTATGTTCAGTGGACACTCTCCAAAATGGCCTCCGGATGACGCGGAGGAGACAAATTGTTGTATAAAGTCTTTATTTATTTATTTTTTGCACAAAAAGTATTCTCGTAGCTTCGTAAAATTACGGTTGAACCACTGATGTCACATGGATAATTTTACTGATCTCCTTGATATGTGTCTAAGCTTTGATTGTGTAAGGACCCTTGCTGTCAATGCAGGATCAGAAAGCTCTCGGGATACAGTATGTAAATGTACAGTATGAATGACAGCTCACACAGAAGACACTTTGAAACCAAGCAGATTTCTGTCGGTCAATGCAGCAAAGTTACATGACTAATTAAACCCGTTGTGAAATCTGCACGGGAAATCTTTTGCAAAGTTCTAGATTCTTTGAATGTCTATTGAAAAATGGGCAGAGCATCATTAATAGTGAGCGCATCATTTGGTAGCCTGACTACGTCAGACTTCCTACTTCCGCTCAATTTCATTTCGCTTCTGTACTCAGTCTGATACAGCGTCAGAGCTTTCTGTTTGCCACCGGTCTGAAAACAGCCGGGCCAATCAACGAGCAGAGGGCGGGCTGAGAGCCGTGACGTAGATGCTAAAGTTTTAAATTGTAGGTTAGAGAAATCGAAAACCGAAACGACCGCGGAAATGGGAAACGAGACACGGGATGCAATTCGCTCTGTTATGGGGAACATTCAACTCTTTTCAAACTGAAGCCAGAACAAGAAGAGTGTTTAACAACAGGTTTACAGTGGAAGTTCAATCATAGATTTGAGTTCGATGCATGATGTCTGTGCTTCGATGCGGCTGTACAGGCGCATAACATACGTCATAACTAAACGTATCTGATTGGCTTACGGGTAACCAATGATTTTAAACTTCAGACAAGCGCCCCCTAGCGAGAGAGAAAACACTACTCTATTATGCCATTCCAGACTCTGTCTACGAAGCAAAGTGAAGTAGCAGAGTCTGGTATTACCAGGCTAATCATTTGGGCCAGTTTTACTAAAAATGCACAAATTAAAGAACACAGACACAACATCTCATTTACATATTGACGAACACAATATACCAAGCACAGCGCAAATTAGCATAGTTCAAAAAAAAGGAATAAAGAAGCCATTATACTGAAAAAAAAGTCTAAAAAATTAAGGGTTGCAAGAAGTTTTGATAGACCTGATATTGCATGACTCCTAGATCAGGGTTTCAAATTGTCTTTTATTTCCTGAAGCAAAAAAAACTATGCATTCCAAATAAATTAATATGCCTGGAAAAAAATTATCTCCCTTCTAGCACACGCTCGCTCATCTCTGCGGTGCGTCCTTCTAGTAACAACAATTGCTGCCATTTAAAGTGCGAAATAGTTTAAGGCATGCTTTTTTGGGTATTAAATAATGGCACAAATATCAGTAATTTGATAAGCGGAAACATTAGTAAATTGTTATAGTAAACCAAGCATTACTTGGTTCATTTGAATACTCTCCTCCCATAAAGTTTGCGTCTGAAAGGGAAACTCCTACAAATCCATATTCAATAACGTCAGGCGCAAAAATGACTGCCCATTCCTTTGCAGTGCTAATTCGTCACTTTGTCTCTTTATTAAATCCTGACAGTACAATTTTAATGCCAAAAGATGGTTTGCGCTTGTGCAAGTTGTTAGTAAAACTGGCCCTTAGTGTCCAAACAAGAGTTTGGAATAGTTTGATATGGAAAATGATTGTTGGGTGTGGCTTCCTTTCTGGAAGAGGAGACTAAGACATGCCCACCCAAGAATCAATAGGTATGTTCAACTTAAAGTGGTGCCAAAGTTCCTTTAAGGCAAGTCATTTCACTTGACGGCCATCTTTGAAATGTCTCTCAGGCAGCTATTTCAGTTATGCAAGAAGGTGATAATATTCCACCATATTGCACGTTGCACTTTCTCCCATTCATAAATAATAGGAATGCACCACCGTAATGCACCACAAGTCTTTGGCAGCGCTGTTTCAAGTCTACCTAATATATACACAAACTGATCAGTTGTGTATATCCATGTTTATCAGTGTGGGGATTCGCTGGATACACCCTATAAAAAAGACAGCATAGTCCAATGTAGAGCAGCTTAAATCCGGAATCCAATCTGAACTGGTTAATGTACTTTATCATCATAGCTAGATCAGTTTAGTTTGATAAGTAAAGCCATGATAAAATTTAACCAACATGTCATATCTCTAATGAATATTGAAAGTTACATCCTTAAAGGGATAGTTCATCCAAAAATGTGAATTACTCCTTGATTTACTCACCCTCAAGCCATCCTAGGTGTAAATGACTTTCTTATCTCTGACAAATTCAATCAGTGTTACATTAAAACATGTCCTGGCTTTATAATGACAGTGAATGGGGGTCCAGTTTTTGGTTACACACAGCTCCAAGTGGTTAATAAAGCCATCTGAAGTGAAGCAATGCATTTCAATTTTTGAAATGTTATAAACCCTAATCTCTAGCTTCCGCTAACTGTTGTACACACGTTCACATTAGTGACATTTCATTGGCATACTGAATTGCATCTACAAAAATGTTTAGAGTTACAGTAAAAGTTATCTTTCCTTTAGTATTCAAACAATAGTTCAGAATAGTTTGAAAAATTAGGAGGTGTGGCTTGCTTTCTGGAGGAGGAGGGGCCTAAGCTAAGTCACGCCCACCAAACAATCAATCAGTTGTGTATATCCATAGTAATGGTATGGCCAAATGGAATTATATTAGTTCTCCTTCAAAACTTTGTCAAGATTTCCATTAAAGACACAGTAGCATCACTAACCATTTCTGTTTCTTCTCCGTCAGGTGTGGAATTCATATTTCAGTCTGGCAGTGTTGTTTATCAACCAGCCTAGTCTACAGCTGGAGAGTCTGACACCGGCCAAGCGGAAGAAGGTCTTTGACAAGTAAGACTTGGTTCTGCTCATTCACACACAATAAAGGCCCTACAAAGAAATCACCCCGTCATTGTTTCTAAAGGCGTGCAGATTGCAATGTTTTTCCACCACAGGCTTTCATTGTATATGCATTTCGATACTAAATAAAATCCAAATTACTTTCACAAATGTCATGTCACAAATGCAGTCAGCAAAGCTTAAGTTGTATTTAACCCAGATACTCCTTTAACTATGAAACAAACAGTGATTTGTGTATTGTAGCGACGGCTAATCCAGGTTAAATCCATCCAGAGTACGTTCAACATCTCTTTGGATTCCATCTTTTTTGGACAGCTCTCCCTCCTTTTGTTGTTATCCATGGGATCTGCATCTCATGATTAATAGATACCTGTTCTTTCAGATATTGTTCAAATACTCAAAATAAAAAACGCAAGACTGCCGCACGGCATGCAATATAGATGATCACCCTGTGAGTTTGTTGGGAGGGTCGATTCATCTATCTGCTTCTCCATTTACATCTATGATCTTCAGCCCAGCATGTGGCTCTTCTGTTTCTCTCAGTCTAGTATGTTTAATGCATGCTGTTTGTTTGTGATTTTAGATTCCTGCATGGATTTAGAGGAGATTTTTGTGTGTGTTTTTGTTGTCTTTGCAGGTATGGTGATATGCGGGTCATGATGGCTTACGAGCTGTTTAGCATGTGGCAGAATTTGGGTAAGTGTTTTGATTCGCTCTCTTTCTTTTGACTCTGTTTCATGACTTTGTTTTTCTACTCCTGCATTTCTCTGCACACGCACAGACAAAAACATAAACGCAAACATTCACTTCCTCCAGAAAAGCAGTACTGACCTCTAGAGGTGGAATAAGGTACCACACTGCAAAAAAGACTCCGTAACCACCATAAAGTGTTGATGCAACTTTGGCCATTTTTATGTCACAGGGTTTTTCATTACTAATATTATTAAGAATAACAGATTTCAGATGTTTTCTGTTTTATAAACCTTACCCTTTTGTTACATAAACATAGATTTTCAGGCTTTAACTAAAAAGATCAACCAGAAAGAAAGAAAAAGTAATGAATAATCACAATTTTCTTGGTTTGGCTGCAGGTGAGAATAAGATTCACTTCATACCAGGAATGATTGGCCCATTTTTGGGTGTGACGCTTGTACCACAAATTGAAGTCCGAAATATAATGATCCCCATCTTCCACGATATGATGGACTGGGAACAGAGAAAGAACGGCAACTTCAAACAGGTCCATTATACCTGCTTCTGCTTTTCTGTCTTTTCTTGTTCTGTTTCTCTTAACCTGAGTTGTGTTCCAGGGAAATAAAATAATATGATTTAAGATTGAAACATTGGTACAAAGTAAATTTGATGTTTATTTCTCTCTACTTTTTTTGTTTATGGTGCAGGTGGAGGCAGAACTGATAGACAAACTGGACAGTCTGGTGTCCGAAGGCAAAGGCGACGAGAATTACAGAGAACTCTTCAGTTTGCTGTAAGTGCGCACACAGACACACACACACACATACATTCCCTCTACCTTCTCCACTGACACACACAGCTACACGTCTAACTGTTTAAGTACTCTTGTTATAACCTGAGTGTCTCTGATTTGCCTTGTGCTGCGGGATTATTAGAACTCAGCTGTTTGGGCCGTACCCCAGGTAAGAGGAAACTAACCCTGTTCAGCCTATCAGATGCCACTAAAATAGATCTTCCATTGCAAGCCCTTCTTTTACCTTCAGCCCATTAAATGATCTTAAATAATTCTATAAATATGTGTGCCATTTATGTCTAGTCTGTTGGAGAAGATTGAGCAGGAGACCTGGAGGGAGACGGGCGTCTCTTTCGTCACATCTGTCACGCGGCTCATGGAACGACTGCTAGACTACAGGTAAAACACTCACGGATAAAAATGATTTATTTATTGAATTAGATTTTATTTTTTTATTTTTCGGTGTTCATTTTAATTGTAATGTTTTTAGCTTTATTTTTTATTTATTTATTTTTTTCTATTTTTTTTACCAATTTTATTTAAGTAACTTTAGTACTTCAACAGATGTAAGTTTTAGTTTTTTTTTTTTTCATCATAATACGTGTATTTTATTTTAATTACCAAAAATAGTTGTTTAATTTTAGCTTTTGTTAATTATTAAATTTCTGTTCATATTGCAGATTGTTGCTCATTTAAACAGGAATTTGACTGCCGTGTAAAATGTTAAGCAAAACTCATTTATGTTTGTACGGTATTTAACACTCAGTACTGTAAATACTGAAAACTGTATGTAAAATATGACACATTTGGTCAAAATAATTTTGTAAACTACATAAAAAAACAGCCAAATTCCAGTCCAATTTTGAATTTCGAGAAGTTCTCCTCATATTTGTGTGCAAGCGCATCATATGGCCCATATAAGGTCGGTGGGCGTGGTATTAGAGGGTGTGTCTAATGAGACTTCCTGTTTCTTGTGTCGGCAGAGATTGCATGAAAGGCGATGAGACAGAAAACAAGAAGATCGGCTGCACTGTCAACCTGCTGGTGAGTCTTACCCTTCATTCAATTCACTGTCAACTATATATATGCAATGTGGCATTTTTTGCAATAAAACAAAAGTAACCTGATGATCATTTGATCTCTTTTTGTAGAATTTCTACAAATCGGAGATTAATAAAGAGGAGATGTACATCCGATACATTCACAAGCTGTGTGACATGCACCTGCAGGCTGAAAACTACACAGGTGAGATATTTCTCAGTTACTTTAGATAGACACGCTTAACACAGTATCTTTTTTAATGTTTAAAAAAGACAAGACGCAGGGCACTGAAATGAAAAAAAAGAGTTCGAGAGTCGCGGTTTTTTTTTTTTTTTAGTTAAACTTCTTGTAACTTGAGCGTCACATTATTAAAGCTGTGTTTCATATGTGGGATGCTGCAAAAGACTAAAACACAGCGTTCAAACATCCTTCTAGCAAAGGGGCGGAGCTACGGAAGGACTATAAAGTATACATTTTATCACTATTGGCCAGATTTACTAAACAGGGCAAATTAGCGTTAGAGCGCAATGCCATAAAAGTGCAGATGATAGAGAACAATTCTGTGTGTGATTTACTAACAATGTGCACATTAAAGAACACAGACGCAACCAGATCATTTACATAATTACCAGCGCAATCTTCCAAGAGCAGCGCAAATTACCGCCTGCTTTAAGATAACGCAAATACCATTAATTTGATGAGTTCAAATATTAGTAAATCGTGCAAATCGTGTTGCGTGAATTAATACTCTCCTCCCATAACTTTTATGACGGACAGGGGAACTCCTAGAAATGCATATTCAATAAGGTCAGGCGCAAAAATAATTGTGTCCACGCCTTTTTACGTGTCTTTAGTAAATTCTGTCAGTACTTTTTTAACACCGAAAGACAGGGTAAGCTTTTAGGAATTCTGGTCCTATATATGTTTCCTGGTATTCGAACCCATGACCTTTGTGCTGCTAGCACCATGCATTACCAGCTCTAAAAGGGATTACATTATTGAAGAGTATTTAAACTTTATCAACCGCTGTGTCTCACAGAGGCGGCGTTCACGCTCCTGCTGTACTGGGAGCTGCTCCACTGGGAGGAAAGACCCCTCCGGGAGTTCCTGCACTATCCCGCGCAGAGCGAATGGCATCGCAAAGAAGGTCTCTGTCGTAAGGTCATCCACTACTTCAACAAGGGAAAGGTATTTACAGATAGTAGTTTATTTAAACAGCGTTTTACCATACTTTGGAATAATTCCTATCCAATTAAATTGAAAATTGTCGATGTACAGGGATCCTCCACAGACTTGCGTTAAAAGAGAGCAAAAGATTGTCTGAAAAAAAATGGCGGGTGAAAATGGTTTCCAAAGCAGAATTGTGTTTTTAATAGGGGTGCACGATAAAGATCGCCGATCATTAATGCGCATCTCGTCAGTAAAGCCGGTTCTCTAATCAGCGGTAAATACCAACAGGTGCATGATTTCACATAGAGCAGCTTTTACTACACAGAGCCGTTGTTAACTGAGAAGCTGCGCAAATCCAGGTTCATTATCAGCGTTTATTTGCGCAGCTTGTCAATTAACAACTTTCAATAAGTTTCCATTCACACTTTTGTGGATAATTTCTGAATTACTGTGAACACAATTATCATGAGTGGCTCACATGCTTCACTCTGAAACACAAAGCTCAGCAGATTACACATTTATAATTGCAACGCAGTCTTTGCGTTTTGGTAATCGCACCAAAACATATCACGTTTGAGGCTTTATTACACTTAAAAGAAAAAAGTTACCAGCCAACTTGTTTGTGACCAGGTCATATAGAGTACTCACCAACTCTAAATTTACTTGGTGACTGTTAATGTTATAGTAGGTCCTGACTCTGCACATTTGTGCTATTTCCAACAACACGACAAATGGATTTTCACTTGACCTTGTTGAGTGCCAACAGATTTATAAATTCTTCCATTTCATCCTTTTTTATATTTATTTTTAAAGAAAGTTGGTTGGGTCCAAAAACACTGGATCACACTGACTTTATAAGATTTAAAAGTGAAAAAAAATAAATAAATAAACAAACAGCAACAACAACAACAACAAACAAACTATTGATTTATTAAAGTTGCAATCAAACATAAGTAGCTGTAGATATTTTCTTTTGAATTGTTTAATACATCCAAATAGAACGGATTATCGAAAAGGACAAAAATATAGGGCAGGAATTGGAACTATGCGACAGTTTTTGATAGGATGTGGAAAATAATGGAAATTTTGTTTTAAAATTTTGTCTTTGTTGAACACAAAGGAAGATTTTTTGATAAACTTTGGTAACCAAACAATTCACGGTAGCCATCGACTTCCATTGTATTTTTTTCTCTCCATGCTATGGAAGTCGGTGGCTAACATCACCTGTCTGGTTACTGACATTCTTCAAAATATCAGATTTTGTGTTGAACAGAAGAAAGAAACTCATGACATGATTTTGCCATTCCAGAATTGATGCTGTTTCTTTTCCAGAAATGTAAATCTAGTTTCATTTTCATATGATGGCCTGTTTTTGTTCTCTTCCCAGTGTTGGGAGTATGGCATCCCGCTGTGCCGTGAGCTAGCCTTCCAGTACGAGTCCCTGTACGATTATCAGAGTCTCAGCTGGATACGGGTCGGTGCTTTTTGATGTTCCTTTTTTAAAATGTGAATATATGAATAGAGCTTATATAACAGCACTTTGAGTGGACCGCGCAGCTATTAATGTACTGTTATGTATTATGCTCAGAAGGAGGTCAGCACTGTGTGAATATTTAGCTCTTTCTTTCTTTACAGAAAATGGAGGCGGCATATTATGACAACATCATGGAGCAGCAGCGACTAGAGCCGGAGTTCTTCAGGGTGGGATTTTATGGCCGGAAGTTTCCCTTCTTCCTCAGGGTGAGCTAATGTGATGTTTAAATGCTCTGTTTGTTTGTAATAATTGTAAAGATTAAATGTATTTTTTGAATTTTCAATACCTTAAATTCTATAGCATTAAATTCTATAGTATTTATTTATTTATAGATTTTTCTTTCTCTCCACACAGAATAAGGAGTTTGTTTGTCGAGGGCATGACTACGAGAGACTCGAAGCCTTTCAGCAAAGAATGCTGGGAGAATTTCCACAAGCGATCGCCATGCAGCACCCAAATCAACCAGATGAGGGGATTTTACAGGGGGATGCCCAGTGTATCCTTCACTATAATAAGATGGTTTAGGAAACTGATAAAAATCTATTAATTAATTACAATTAATAATTTTGTTTATATACAGTTAATTTCTGTTTAAATTATTTTGTTTAAATAAATAAGAAATAAATATTTAAAAATCTGATTTACATTTAGTATTTAAACACTAAATTGAATGCATACATAAAAATGGAACTACAAATTTCAATTAAAAATGTAACCTTCATTCAGTACTGAAATTACATTTTAAGTATGTTTTTAATATAATATAATATAATTTAAGATCATTTTGCATAAATAATTACATAAAAAATATTTTAAGAATGCATACTACCCAAAGACTTCCATTAAGTCATGTATTTATAAAAATGCATAATTTACATTAATATAATATGATATAATATTAATATGTTTATCAAATTAAAATTTTACGTGATTAATTATCGATGCTCAGTGTATCCTTCACTTTTTTAAAACACCTTTACATTTTTAAAGTTAAACTTTAAAGTAGAAGTTTTTTCCCCTATATTTATCATTTATTTTAGCCATTAACTAATTAAAAACCTGTATTTAACTGTAATTTTATGTTTGATATAATTTTTTATTTGTTCAAAAGTCTATACCACTTGTACGTAAAGGAGCAGCTTGGACACTCTACAAAATATCTTCTTTTTCTTTGTACAATTTTTTTTTTATATATAAGTTAATTAACAACATAGAGTTGTGCTAGCTTACTCGTTTAGGGTTATCGATCCAGTTAAAGTACTTGTTTCTGCTGTATAGTAGCTGTTTGTCCTTCATGTAAAGCTTCATAGACCTCCAGATCTACGCTGTGAATCCAGTTCCAGAAAACATGGATGTACTGCAGATGGACCGTGTGCCGGACCGCATCAAGAGCTTCTACCGAGTCAATAACGTCCGACGCTTCCGGTACGATCGGCCCTTCCACAAGGGGTCCAAAGACAAGGAAAATGAATTTAAGGTGAATGTGAAGTTTTTCTCTCAGAACACCAGTGGATAAATGACTTTAACACCAGACTTTGGCTGAGGTTGCATCACATGTTTGTGTTTGCAGAGTCTCTGGATCGAGCGGACCACACTTATCCTCACCCATCCTCTGCCCGGCATCTCCCGCTGGTTTGAGGTGGATAAGCGCGAGCTGGTGGGTGACGTATCCAAACAAAAGCTGAATGTATCATCAACATAATGAAGTGACCATTTTAGTGTTATCTTATAGTGCTTATTGAATCTCATTGATTGAAGTCAATAATTGGGAGCTGATAGCCTCATGGGCAGCAGTCTGACACAATGTTTGTTTTTTTATACCATTTTGCATAAATAGTTAAATTATATATATATATATATATATATATATATATATATATATGTATATGTATATGTAAACAAAAACGTTTATTTTGGATGTGATTAATCGCGATTAATCATTTGACAGTACTCAAAAAAGCTAACTTTAATCAAGTCATGAATTTACATATAGATTTTTTTTTTTTATCATGTTGCATCAATAATTTAATAAATAAATCTCCTATTCAAATTTATATTACCCTAACATTAAACTAAATTTATATACTGAAAGTTTTAAATAAAATGTGAAATGAAAAACTTTACATATGAAATATAGGTGTAATATACTTTTGCATAAATAAATAAATACATACTGTACATACATGTAAAATGCCATTTATACTAACTGAGCACTCAAATTAATTTAAAAATTTGAAAATTAACTGTAATTATAATAATAATAATAATAATAATAATAATAATAATAATAATAATAATAATAATAACAATAACAATAACAATAAAAACATTCTAAATTAAATTTATGATACCAAAGCACTCAATTGAAACCTTATAAATGTAAATTTCATGAATTTCTATACATTAATTTTTTTATATAACTTTCAGGGAGTCATTAATTTACATATTATCATTTTTTTTTTTTACATAAATAATTCAATAATTAAAAAGCCCTCTAATTTAAATGTATACTACCAAAACACTAAGCTTGAAGATTATTTAATAACACTGTCAATCTAGTGTCCAGATTTACTGATCAGAAACTGTAAGGATCTGTGTTAACCTCTTGTATTGTAGATTGAGGTTAGTCCGCTGGAGAATGCCATATATGTGGTGGAGAACAAGAACCAGGAGCTGCGCACCTTGATCAGTCAGTACCAGCACAAGCAGCTTCACGGAAACATCAACCTGCTCAGCATGTGCCTCAACGGGGTGATCGACGCCGCCGTCAACGGAGGAATCGCCAGATACCAGGAAGTCAGTGCACATAACACCAAATCTGACTTTGAGGGGTTTAAAAAGAACATTGTTTCTCTTGGCAGATGAGTTTATAGTGCTTTAAAAAGCTCACAGTACAGAGATGTTTCTTCACATTCATCTGACAAGCTTTTTGTTGCCTTACTGAATGAACACCAACCATTCATTCGTCATCCAAAATTATACAGTAGTTTCATAATAAGTTGTCCATTGTTTTTATGCCAGGCATTCTTCGATAAAGAGTACATTAGCAGTCACCCAGAGGATACGGAAAAGATCACCCAACTCAAGGATCTGATGCAGGAACAGGTGAATATCTTCAAGACTTCTCCATTTTAACTACTCGAAAGAGATTAATAAACATCCAATGATGGTTCATATTGAATAAACCCTACAGGTTCACATCCTCGGCATGGGTCTGGCTGTCCACGAGAAACTGGTGCATCCCGAAATGCGTCCCCTGCACAAGAAGCTGATCGATCAGTTCCAGATGATGAGGAGCAGCCTCTGTCATGTGAGACCCCACGTCTGCTTCTGATGAATTCAGCAAAAATATTTGAATTTGACCATTTATTTTCAGCCCCAATAAATGAACATTTAGATTAAGTTCCCAACAAATCTCAATTTATTTAAATTTTATTGCAATTGTGTTGGCTTACCCATCAAGCCTAGCAGCTAGCATAAGAAGTGCTACCAACATGCATATAAGAGCTTGGTAGATTAATAAAAAAATTGAGTTCATTACTGATTACATTTCGAAAACTGCAATTAGTAGGTTACTCATTTTAGGTATTGTATTCTGACTGCATTTTAGATTACTTTTTGTTTAACTTGTTTACTAACCATAAAATGTACAACAGTGCTATTAAATAGCAAAGAGACATCATTAAATATTATATTAAACAAGGTATAACAAAACTTGGCTTAATGTAAGAACTGCATTGGGTTTGTGAGTAAAAAAAGAGATAAAAATAGAAATAGAAAGATTAAATTTGTTTGCTCATTTTTACAAAAAATGTAATCAGTTACTGTTCGGCTCTGCCAACATGTATATATCTTAAACATGCTAGCAACATGATAAAACATACTAACACCGTGTCTTAACTACACGCAATGTGATGACGCGACACGCGATAAATGGTATCTTTTGTATGTTAATTCGAGTTTTTGTCCTAACTGGCCACGATGGCAACACACAAAATTTCTATTTTAGATATGGTTTCTATTTCTACGACGTCACGGTTGGAACATCAACATACAAACGATGGCGATCTCGGCTACTGATTATGTGCTTTATTCAGTGTTAAAAGAGTCTAATATGAGTGTGAATATAATATTATGAGACATTTATAGCCATATCGAAAACAAAAACAGATTTAGATAGTTTACCTCAGATTTTAAAAATAAATGAAAGCATGCATGTATGTTAAAACACGTTTGAACACAAATTGCTTGTCGCTGGAACATTGTTGCGTCGCATGTAGTTCAGACACAAATGCGACCAACCACAACACCTTAGCAACCACCTAGTTTACCCTAGCAACCACAAAGCAGTTTATCAGTCTGAGATACCGCATGCTCTTAAAACCTTTAAACGTAAAACAGCTCCAAACTATAAGCTTTTAAAACTCATTCAAATTTAAAACTACTTAAAACTTCAAGCTTTTAAAACTACGTCCGACTCTACTATCAGACCAGCTTTAAATTTGGATGACTCATTCATGACTTTGGAGTTTCCAAATATTTGTCCAATCAAATACTTTTTAGGATGAGAATATGCTATTTGCACTTTTAATATAAGCTACTTCTTGGTGTGACCAGTAATGAGCCAACCCTCCATTATCCTGTTTGAAAAGGAAATGTCAATACAATACAATAAATATGCACTGGCATGAGTGCAGACAGTGTAGATATTCAGAGCAGTGTTTCTATGTGGCCCTGCAGGGCCTGCCCGGTCTGGATAAGTTGAGTCCGGCCTGCTCAGGGTCCAGCACCCCACGCGGCATCCTCGCCACCCACAGTCCCATGAGTCCTGACAGTATCAAGCTCATGCACAGGCACAGGTCAGTCCACCCACATACACACACACACGCATATATTGTGTAAAAGCTTAAGTGTGTATTAGAACAAGAAAAACATGCTGTATGAATGAAATGAATGTTTCAAGTTTTAGAGAGTCGTTTAGCTAGAACATTCAGTTTGAACAGAAGCTAAATCAAAATCATTCACAAATTTGAAATGTATTCTGCATACTAAATATACTTATTTTATTTTATGAGATATAATAGCACTATAAGCATTTAATGAGATATACACTAACAGTATTATGAGGTGCCAAAAAGAAAATAAATATGGAAACTGTTGTTTTTATATAATGTGTGTTTATTCTAAGTATTTATTTTAAGTTTGTATATTCAGATGTTTTTATTTTTTTTACCAGTCCAAAGTTCACTCATGGTACTCATTTAAAATTAAATAAAAATAGATTTACATTTAAAATTAAATTTTATTACATTTACAACGAGGAAAATAAGTATTAAACACGTCACCATTTTTCTCAGTAAAGTTTTCTAAAGGTGCTGTTGACATGAAATTTAAATTTTAATAAACCAAGTAATCAATACATACAAATAAAACACAACAGAAATTTCACAAATTAAGTTTTGTTATAAAATAGAATGACCCAGGGTAAATTAGTAGTTTTTGTTTGTTTATTTATTTTTGTTATGATTTTTTTTATATTTTATTGCAGCATTATTTAAATTAATGAAAACAGCCTTTTTCCAAACTTTGTATGTATATTCAGGATTTTATTTTATATGTTCTAAAAATGTTAATTCTTTATTTATTTATTTAAATATTTATTTCCTGTGTGGAACCTAGTGCTGCATTGCAATGAATTTGTCGAGTGTGTGTTGTACACACATGTATGTGGGTTCTAGACAGAGATTCCTGTTTTCTATAGACACAGCCCTTCCTCTCTCTTCACAAACACTCCTTGACCGTGTATTCCTCATAAACACGTGTACACACTCATGCTGCCCACCCTGAACACACTAGCTTCAGCTCTGCCACGTCTCTCTCATGTCTCTCTCTGTTTGTTCCTCTCTCTCCTTTTCTCTCTTCTATCACTCTTCCTCACGTATGTTTGAAATCTTTCTGTGTGCATGCTTTACACTCCTCTTTTCTTTATTGTTTATTATGTCTTTTTCCTCCTTATTTGTTCATACTTGCATGGCTGCCTGTGTTCTACCACTCTACAATCTCTCTTTTTCCCTCTTGATTGATTTTCCTTATCCATGCATGCGTTCCTTGTTCTCAAACTCCTCCTGCTTTTCGTTTCCATCCCTATATTCCCATCCCTCTCCTCTCCCTGTCTCTCTCTCTCTGTCTATCTGTCTCTAGCCCTCTGAATGTGTTGGGCTCTGTCCGCCACTCCTCCTCTTCTCTCTCCTCTCACACCTCCAGTGAGACAGGAAACCTGCTCATCCTGACAGACAGTATGATGGAGCACCCGGAGGACCTCTACCGCATGCAGGTGGGCTACAATAACTTATAATGTACACATATAGTGTACAAATTCACCCTAGTAACCAAACAAAACACTTTAGCATTTAATCAGCCAAGTAGGAATGTAGAATATCCTAGCATAACCCCTTCGGTTCTACTTAACACTCTCAGAGTGGAATTCAAACCATCCATAGCCTTTATTATCTGTCGCTAGTGCACCTCTTCAGGCCAGGGGAGTGAGGTTTGCCTGTGCAGCTCTTACTAGCTGGCCTCCGTTACAATCACCCCCCAAACCTCGCTCCCATCTGGGTCACGGCACCAGTGCAAGCCCTCTGGTTCTACTCACTCTTTGCAGCATAGGAGTTGGGCGCTTAAAATGCTGAAGATCATAGCCTCTAGCATCAGCTGTAAGAATACTCCTTAGGCCAGATGAATAAGGTTTACATGCAAAGATCTAACTAGCTGCCCTCTGTTATATTCACACCAGAAACCTCACTCCCATCTGGGTCACGGCACCAATTTAAGCCCTCCACTTCTATTCAGCCTGCCCTGGGGTCCATTTCCCAAAAGCAACTATGATGGCAAGTTCCGTCCTTACCAAAATAGTTAAATGGAACTTGTGGCTGTAGTTAGCTAATGCTGCTTTTGGGAAACACACACCTAAGTGGGATTTGAACCAGCCTTCACAGCATTGGATAACATGATAACAAGGATGCTAAAGACCATAGCCTCTAGCATCAGTTACTAGTGCGCCTCTTTAGATCAGGGGAGTGAGGTTTACCTGCATAGCTCTTACTAGCTACACTCCATCACACTAGCAACCACCTGCCACCTTGCAATGCCCTAGCAATGTCTTAGAAGGCTGTAGCAATTGCTTATAGTAACCTATAAGTACCATTGCGCCACTTAGGAATGCCATTGTTACCACTCAGGATGGCCTAACAACTATCTGCAGTGCTTTAGTTAGCAATGCCTTAGTTATAACCCAGAACATTGTAGAAGCCTAGCAACATATCAGCAACCAGCCACCTCCTAGCCTAACAACCTAGCCTGACAACACCCTAGCAACCACTCAACAATGTCCTAGTGACCACCCAGAACACCATGTCAATCTAGCATCCACCTAGCAGAATATGAAAGGTACATTTCGAGAAACTACTCCAAATTCCTGGAAACTTTCCAGGATTTTTTTAAAATTGTCTGGAATTTACTGGAAATCTTCCACCCTTTGCCACCCCAGACAACCTCTCAGAACACCCTAGCATCTACAAAGCAACAATAATGCCATACCTGATCTTTTAAAGTCCTTTTTACTCCCAATATAACATTTCAGCCCAGTCCATCATCGTCCAGTTTGAGCTCAACGCATTCAGCTCCGTCTCAGATGATCAACTCAGGGCACAGCAGCATCAGAGGTGAGCGCCAATAAACTTTTCATAAAGTTTAACCTTGGGAACAGCTCAGTTGAAACTCTCAACTTAAAACTGAGCTATATTTAATTTACTTTCTCTCCAGTTGGGTCCCCATCACTACCTGACAGATACAGACACAACCGAGAGATGTTGATGCTCCTACCACCACACAGGGACCGTCCCAGCAGTGCCATGTACCCAAACATGACCGAGAATGGACAGGTGCGTCTACTGCAAGACACAGATCATTTGATTAAAAAATAAATAAACATTACATTCTGCCAGGAAATGACCATCTAAATGCCAAGGTGATGAAAGTAATAAAATATAAAAATATGTTTTTCTTTTGCATTTTCCACCAGCCTACTAACCATCAGAGGGCTCTTTACCATCAGGTTATTGGTCCCTGCAAACCCTGCAGTGACCCCAATCTCTCTGTGGCTGATAAAGGTATGACTGGGTGTGTATGATTCTCTGAACCCACTGTACCTCTCTATTCCTTCACAGTCCCACAGTTCCCTCAGATCAGGCAGTAATCCACAATACACACTGAAGTCAGAGTAGGTACTGCATTTGATGAAGATCTTACTTTGTGACCGGTAGAAAGTTAAATGTTCAAATTAGTAAGTGTCAATGAACGAATGCAGTCCGGATGTGCAATCCGTATGCATCACAGCTTTCCTTAATATTTTGAAACTGCACACAGTATGTTACACAGTACACAGTTCATGTTTAAGACTTTATTTTTGCTGGTGTTGAACCAGACCAATTCAAGACCTAGTCTTTGAAGGGAAGTTACTTATACTTAACAGTTTCAAAGTCTTTAATATTGGTCTAGGCTGGTTTGGGGATGATGTAACTGGTTTACCAGCATAACCATGTGGTTTACTAGTTCCAAGCCAGCTCTGAACAGTCTAGAAATGGCATCATTGTTTGCAGAAGTTGATATTAAATTGGTTTCTGGTTCATCAAATTGTGCCTCAGCTTAAAAAACAAACTTAGAAAGCAAGACTCCCTTGTTAAACCATCTTTACCAAGAAGGTTGTTCAAGTTTATTGATGGATGCTGAGTCTAGTTGACCAGCTTCACCAGATAAGTCTAGTTAAGCCTTGCTTGTTAAGATGATTTTTGATCATCCAAAAACTTGTTACTAATTAACAATGGATATAGAGTTTCCAGGCTAGTTCGTGCTAGTTTAGCTGGTTTACACACATCCTAGCTGGTTCATTGTGAAGCTGGTTTACTAAGGAAGTCTCATTTGTTAGGTTAGTTTAGGTTGCACTGACACTGGGAGCTAAATCTCAACATTTTAATCCTCTGACCTTCAAATAAGGATCCAGCGGGTTATTAATGATATGTATGGTGATGAAGGTCTTTGTTCTTTCTGGCAGTGTTGACAGCTCCCAGCAGCTGGAGTTTGGACAGTGGCACCAGGGACACTCTGCCTTTCCACTCTGCTCATGTCGGGAGTGTGATGGCCCCACCCATTCCCCCCCGCACCCTTCCTCCCGGTATGGAACAACAATATCTTTGAGGAAAGGTTTCAGTAAAGAGAGACACTTCATGAAACCATTCCTTTTTTTTCCTTTGAAATGGTTTACAAAATGAATGTTTTGTCATTAGTTACATTGGATCTTCTATGCATGATGAGGTGCCACAATGTGTCTGTTAAGCTACACAAACTGATTTGACAGACATTTGGAATGTGTGTCTGCCAAGGTGTGCATGGACTATTTGGAGAAATCAATGAAAAGATGAAGCCAATAGAGTTAAGAAATAAAAAAAAATTGAAAGATGTTTACTTGAAATATTTTGTTCATTGTCAAATTCTAGTGGAATCTTTATTAGATTGGATCTGGTAGGTTGGCTTCATTAAATATCCAGAGGTTGCTGTTCTGCATCTTGAGGGACACAGTTATTTAAAATGTACATGCCAGTAAATTATAGGAAAAAAAGACAAGAAAAAGTGTATATTGCTTTTACCATTTTGAATACAGTAGTATTACACATCATATCAACTGCCCAAATGTAGCATTCTCCATTTCCCCCACCCTACATTGGACGTGTAGCATCCTCTTTTCATTAAATAGTTATTGCCAAATTTGATCATTGATCCTCTACTGATACAGTGCTCCTCATTTCCTCTTCCCAACCCATTATTCTCCTCTGAACAGTTTAGAAAGAATCCTTGATAGTGCTTGCTGAGTGAATGCTGACGTGTGTTTGCGCGCGTGTGTGTGTTCCGGCGTGTGCTCTTTCCAACCCTGGTTCTGTCCACCTGTGTCTCCCCTTTAGGACACTTCTCGATGCACTTTGATGCTTTCCACCACCAGATCAACGAACTCCCTCCAGCTCTCCCCGCGCGCTCTTTAAGAAAGGTATCCTCCGCCTAGATGTGTCCTGTTAGTCCTCGTCATGCATGTCCACACGAGCATTCCAGAATGTCTTATTTCCTGTAGACCTCAGATGTCCCCCATTCAAATCACCTTAAGCTTAACTGGTTCAGAAAATTTTGTGGTGTTTGGGAGTTCTTGGTGTCCCTAAGATGCTAAAGTTTTGGGTTCATATTGTTGCATTTGTATATGTATGCATCACTAGTGCAATTATCATATGTTTGTGAGTTTATGTGCATGAGTTGTATTTTCTCTGTAGATCAGTTGGATGAAAATTTGTAAAACGAAATTTGAAGGATTCAGTTATACAGAAAAAACTTTTACATTTGTTAATTTAGCAGACACATTTATACCAAGTGAATAAGAAAATAAAGCAAAAGCAATTTGCCAAGAGCCAACAATATTGATAATATACAGTGCCACATTTATTAGACCCCTAGATGGGAAGGCGAACTAAAATAGAAAGTTAAAATAGAGAAATATTTAAATGTCTTTGGAATGAAAAGTGTTATTGTTCTGTAAAATATATAAAAGTGTCTAAAGTACACCAACAAATCATTTTTTAATTTATGAATAGATTTCAGTCATGAGAACTCTCCTGATAGAGTTTAAAATATTTAATATTGTAAAAAGAATGTGCATAGGTTTGGTCTTGGTGGACTAGATCTGATAAGCTGGTGCTAATGCACAGCAGTTAGACTTCCTTCTGCTAAATGCTCGGATCATAAAATTAAGGAAACATGCTGCTGCTGCAGCTGCTAGAGAAAGGAAGCTCTAGACAGGTGGTACTGGGGAGGGGGTGGGCTAAGATGAGGACACGCACAGGTCACAGATGCAGCATTCATTGAATATGTCCTGGTTTTGAGTACTTAATCTGATTGGGAACATTAAATTGAACAAACCAATTAGAATGCAAATAGAGTTTCATTCCTGGACTATTTAGTCAAACGTAGGTTAGTAGTCAAGTTCATAAAATAATTGTCATTTTTGGTTTAACTATCCCTGGAAGTTCATGGAAAGATTAACAAGTGTGATAAAGCAGGGTTGGAACTAAACTGTGCATAATGAGTTCTCAAGGAGGTGGATTGAGCAACCTTGCTTCTAGGTATTTCTAATGGCAAGGCAAGTTTATTTACAGTATATAGCACATTTCATACACAATGGTAATTTAAAGTGCTCACAACAATAAAACAATTTCAAAACTTTTAAAATGATAAAAAAAATTAAACATTTAAAAATAAAAAAATGATTATACATAACATACAATACAATTAGTTCGGATGTAGCACAGTGCTCATTCAATAAATGTACAGCTAAACAGATGATTCTTGAGTTTAGATTTAAAGGTAAATGTGCACATTAGCACATCTGATCTCTTCTGAAAACTTGTTTTGTGTGAAGATTTCTGACTAATAATCTAAATGGTCTGTTAAGTTTATATTCAGTAAAGCAGTGTATTTAGGTCCTAGGGCATTGAGTGATTTCTAATCAAGTAAAAGTACCTTAATATCAATCCTAAATGTAACTGGAAGCCAGTGTAAGGTCCTGAGGACTGGTGTGATATGCTCAGATTTTCTGGTTCTAGTCAGAATCCTGGCAGCAGCGTTCTGGATGAGCTGCAACTGTCTAATGGTCTTTTTGGGAAGGCCGGTGAGGAGCCCATTACAATAGTCCACCCTGCTGGTGATAAAGGCATGAACAACTTTCTCCAAGTCTTGACTGGAAACTAAACATCTAATTCGTGCAATGTTTTTGAGATGACAGTATGCTGATTTTGTCACTTTGACATGACTACTGAAACTAAGGTCTTTCTCCAGAATCACACCAAGATTCCTGACATCATTTCTTAGTTGTTTGACCCCTAGAGTCAATGCATTCACCTTTAGAACTTCATCTTTGTTTCCAAATACAATTCTTGAGTTTTCTCCTTTTCTCAGCTGGCACATCCAACTGTTAATTTAATCAATGCATTGGCAGAGGGAGTCAATGGGGCTGTAGTCATTTGGCGAAAAGTCTATGTAAATCTGGGTATCATCAGCATAGCTGTTGATAGGCAGTTTGGTTCTTTCTCATTATTTGACTTAGTGGGAGCATATACAGGCTAAACAAGAGCGGTGTAAGTATTGAGCCTTGTGGCACTCCGCTTTATTGGACGTTCACTTAGACTTATGCTCTCCTATACTCACATAATAACCTCTCCCTTCTAAGTATGACCTGAACTATCTGAGTACCATCCCAGAAAGCCCGACCCAGTTTTTCAGTATCTCTAGAAGTATGTTATGATGGACATTGTCTAAAGCAGCCCTAAGATCTAGTAGTACCAGCACTGATATTTTGCCAGAATCAGAATTAAAGCGAATATAATTTATTATCTTAATGAGCACTGTCTTTGTGCTGTGATGCGGTCGGAAACTGGATTGAACATTTTAAGTAGTTGTTCAGCTGATAAAAATTACAATTTCAATAATCTTTCCTATAAAAGGAAGATTTGATATTGGTCTATAATTGCTTATTATAAAGATATCTCTTTTTTTTCTTTCTTTAATGTTATTCTACTGGCCATTTTAACACAGCAACATATAAGTTGCTAATGCAATATATTGTATATAAACACCTTGTTTACCTTTCCTCACCAGTCGCCCCTGCACCCTATACCTGCCTCACCCACCAGTCCACAATCGGGCCTGGATGGCAGTAATTCCACCTTGTCCGGCAGCGCCAGCAGTGGTGTCTCCTCCTTGAGCGAGAGCAACTTCGCCCAGTCCTCCTCCGAGCCTCCGGCTCGAGCCGACACCTTGGACTCGATGCCGAGCAGCCAGGCCTGGACAACAGACACGGAGGAAGCTGAGAGTCCCTACCTACCTGTGCGCTACAGCGTCTCCGAGCCTGAAGTTCTGGACCCTCTCAAACCCACTCCCTGCCGTAGTCATTCAGCCCCATTGAGTGTAACCCCAGGGATGCCCACCGATGGGCACCACCATCATCACCTCCATCTTCACCATCCCCACCCCCATGCAATACACATCACCCATCCGCACTACCACCACCATGAGCTTGCACCTGCTCTGCCTCTCAAACCTTACCCGAGGGAAGGGTGTATCCCTGAGGAAGACCTGAGGCCGGTTCCAAGGCCAATGCTCCGCAAGATCTCCCAGCCTTTGCTCACTAACAAGGAGGAGCAGGCCAAAGTGGCCTGGGAACATGGCATCAGTGAAGAATAAATGAAGAGTAAGGTTAAGCTTTAGTGTGATAGGTGGTTGGGTTTTGGGAAAATCCAAAGAACTGTTGGGTTTGAACATCTACTCTACTTACCATGTATCCAGTGTAGGTATTTTGAAACCTTATAAGAAGTGCTTGACATGTTGCTGAGTTTCTACATGCTTTGTTGTATGCTTAGTGGTTTTTGATTGGGAGTTGCCCAGGAACCTTGAGTTCAAACAGCTTGTAGAGCCCAAGCTACTTCCCCTCATTAGTATCAGTTTATTGACTGGATAATATAGATATGGTCCCGAAAGGTATGAAAACAGACTTTCAGATGAAACCGAAAACACAAAATCACATTCAGGTGGTTTTCAGGTGTACAAGATCCAAGCGTTTCATGTCCTAAGTGAGAGATACACCTCTTGTCAAGGTCTACAACTTGTTAACACTTCATAATCATCATTACAATAGTTTTGATTGATTAACATCATACAACTTTAAAAAGAGTGTTGATAAACCTTTTCAATAGATGTTGCTCTGGTTGGGTTGCATGTTAGCACTTAACCTTGGAGCACCAAATACCTTCTTTTTTTTGTTCATAAAATGTTTTTTTTAATTTTTTTATTATTATTATCTAATAAAAAAATATAAGAAAGTGGTCAAAAGTGGATCTGTGGTTCCGTAAATAGTGGCTAAAATTTAAATTAAGTTCACTTTCATCTTGGTAGCCCACATAAGGGTGGATTTCAGACTTAATTGACAGAATTCTAATTTCTTCTGACAAGATACTTCCCAGTCCAATGCAAAAGCCTCAGACGTGGTTTTAATAACACAGCAGTTGATATAACATACTAACACTTCATTACCAACCTAAAAACACTTAACAGAACGTCTGCTACTTCCTGCATGGTTGCAGGAAGCTTCTCCTCAGAGAGAATCTGCACTGATGTGACAGTAAGAGGCTTTTACAATCTTCTTAAAGCCTCATTACACCCACAATATTGCCGTGCTGCGAAAGCAAATCAACCACTCTCAACGCTACTACCCCGTTACGCTAATAACACAACAACCAAAGCACTGTTAAATCAAAGCCATTTCACAGATGTCTCCTCACAGTAAAGCGGCTTTCAGTCTCAGTAGGTTCCTTTTGGGAATTGATTTCCGTTCCTCTGAGTTGACATTTTCATAAAGAAGTATATTTTTAGATAGAGCTGTTATAAGATTCCAAGACTTTAATATAATTGTAAAGTATAAAAAAATACAAAAAGATAGTTAGAATAAATATACCTTAGATGATATAATATACTATATTGCTATTAAAGATTATACCACACATTTCTAAAGATAGAATCAAGGCAAGATTCATGAGTGTGTTTTATGTTGTGAGCTGAGTGAAGTCTTTATGCTGCCGATAGATACAAATTCGGTACCTGATGTTCTTTGCATATTAACTTCTGACGACTTGAACGTATGTGTTATTTAAAAAGCTAATTTTTATGTACAGTGTGCATGTCCTCTTCAATGATGGTGATAATATTACGCTACATCACTTGAAGGGAGGGTCTGGTAGAGATATTGCTTGTACTGTATATTTACACATCCTCATCTACAGCTCCATTAACTAGCATTTCATGTCATGTGAAACTGTTAATTGTATCTGCTTTAAGGAAAACACTGCATATTGAGTCTGGAATAAACTTAAGTGGCAGGAAAAACCTAAATCTGCTGGCCCGTTTTCCAAAAGAAAGCTAGAAAAATGCATCCAAGAACGCGACAAATGGTAAAATCTATTTTTAACGTTATTTTTTTTCTGCACTGTTAGACCTACACAAATTGATGTGGTTTAATTTGGTTTTACATCACTTAATTACAAAAATACGTTATGGGTTTGAAAAGTTATTTTTATTTATGAAAAGTCCTGGCTTACAAACACGAAAGTATATAATTAAAAGGTTAGTTCACCCAAATATTAAAATGATGTCATTAATGACTCACCCTCATGTCGTTCCAAAGATGAACGGAGGTCTCACGGCTTGGAACGACATGAGCGTCATAATTTTAATATTTGGGTGAACTAACCCTTTAAGGCTGCTCGTAGTATGAAATGTACTTCAACACCAATACTTCAAGAATATCAAAGGCAAAAGGCAAGTTTAACGCAAACTCAACAGCGTTTTTGTGATATGAAAACTGTACTGTTCATGGCAGTATATGTACAGAGAGAAATGTATGTTATCTTAATGACTGATATGACTGATAGTTCATCACTAAAGGCCTTTTTATGGCCAGGGAAAGCCGTGCGAATGTTTTGATAGAGGATCTTCTTTAGATAGAATCTCTAATTCATTACATTACATCTGTTTTCCTTCAGTCAGACATACACTGCAAATGTATCTCCATTCTGTCTATTCATATGTATGCACTTATTCCTAAAGTAAAATTTAGGTAACCGGTGATAATCTATGTATTTGTAGATTATGATGTATTATTATTGGTTTTTGTTTACTTAATTATAGACATATTATGATGAAGTAAGAGTGTTATGTCTCCAAAGACATATAGAAATGGTTTGACTGATAAGTTATTAATAATTATTTATATTAATCATAATGTGTTAAGGTTAATAAATCACTTTATACACATTAAATATTGAATGATCAGGGAAGGAACTGGAATCTATGCAAAGATCGAGTGTTATAAGAGAGAGTGTATCTGTGACAGACCATTCTGTGAATATTAGCACTGATTAACTAAAAAGCATTAATATTTATTGTTTTGAGCATTTCTTATTAAGGCTTTCTAGACATTTTGCATGTAAATACAGACTGACGGATACTGTGCGTCCTGCATTTATTCCCCATTCTAATTTTGCTTGCATATTCAAGCAAGAAAAGAAGTTTAAAACGTATTATAATCACAATTCATCAAATTAAGGTTGCTCATTTGGCACAAACAACCATGTAAAAAAAAAAAAAACGAGTGTACATATTTTACATGTTTGATATCTCTGTGGAGGCAAACCTACAGTTTTGGATTCAGAGTTTCAGATTGAGGGTGACATTTTATTTTTGACATGATGCCCTGATCAGCATCTATAATTCAAGACCTTCTATTCATCTAAACAGTGATTAATGTGAATTGCTAATTAAAAATTAGGTTTGTTTTCCTGTATTTTGCTGAAAGGATTGATTGCAAAGTCTCTGTACATATGAGTAAAGATACTAAACGCTCTGGTCTGCATTACAGTTCGTACCACACATTATGTTTGGCTTTATTTCGTGTATATAATCCTTCAAAAGCTTTGTATTTATATGGTCAAGAGGGACAAATCATGTATAGACTGAAATTAATTGTCTGCCTTGTACTTTCTGATGTAAATGTGTTTTTAAAATTAAACTGCGAACATGAAAAAAAAAAAAAATCTTTCAATGGCCTAATCACTACAGTTATTTTGTGTATTTTGCATTGAAATCTGAAGAGCGTTTGGTTTTACCATGCAGAACTACGAAAACCTTTGTACAAGTATTCTCAAAGTATTTTTTCTGTATATATTGTGCTAGCATGAATAAATGTGGTGTGGATTTTAGATGTAAATACACATTTTTTTCCTACTCACTTAACCGCTGTGACGTGTAATTCATTAATAATGCCTAATATTAAAGATAATGTTTTATCGACTGATATCTGCCTTCCTTTCTTTCTTTGGGATAGAGTTTAAATTCTCAGTATACAATCAACATTTCTTTCTTTTTTTTTTTATTCTGAATATTTACAACATTATGAAATATCCATAAAGGGCCATTTTGTTGAATCTTGTTTCTGCCACTAGAAAAAAAAAGTAATTGAATTATTATATCACAATTTTTTTAATCACATACATTCCAATTTGTTCCTCTCCGATAGCCAGTTTGTATTTCACAATTCAGACTTCTTACATTTCTCAATTTATAGCTTGCAATTCGGAAATAGTACAATAAGAAATAATAAGAAATGAACTTGTGAGAGAAAGAAAGTCGCTATTAACATTTTTTATTTGGTTGAAACAAGCTTCCATACCATAAGAAAGATCAAATGGTAGCTATACGGTAATCATCCAGTTAAAAAAAAATCCCATTAAATTGAACGGAATCAAAACATTCACACAACAGCTATAACGATATCAAAATAGAGTATATTATACAGTTTATACTACAATGCACTACAGTTTACTGTAGTAAAAACTTAAGTAAACTATAGTATTTATTACAGTTTATCAGTTCACTATTGTTAACACCACAGTATGCTGTAGCATTCATTAACAAAGTGTTGTAAATACTATAATATATACAGTATAATACACTTTACTATAAAGAATGGTTCAAAAACACTAGTATTTACTATAAATTACTATAGTTGTTTTTTTTCAGGTTGTTACAGTTTTCGCTAAATAGACTTTCTTGGTGGGAACAGACCTAATAGTAGAGAACTCAGTTCGGTAACGCTTTCCTGAATGAAGGCTAGTGTGGTTTTATTATTTGAAGAGCTAGTAAAATTATTTTGAAGTTAAATTCAGGTGTGTGAAAACCTCTATGTTGGATGGTATTGCCTTCAGACCGCCACAGTAACGTTACTTATAATGTGTGAGAAATGTCACAGCCAAATTAGTCTTCTTTTGTAATAGTCTTAGTAACATAAACATTAATATCTCGTTTCGTCCACTCGAATGATGAGTTAACTGACAAACGGACGACAAAGAACTACAAACATGGCGCTGGTGCACCAACACGTCAACAAGCCCTAAATCGTCACCAAGAGAATTCACCTCCACAACCAATCACAGGCCGCCAACTGGACTCACTCCCTGGATAAGCTCTGCACATGCATTCAGAAAAGAATGCGTGTTGCGACGTCACGAGCCAGCCAATAGACGCGCGAAGAGTGGAACGGGAACCAATCAGAAGGGACAGTGGGCGGGCCCTTTCAATAGGAAGCGCTATTGAAACGATACATTGCATGTTGTCGAGCCGGTATCTTTAATGGTATTTCAAAACCTAGTTTAGTACTTGCCCATAGTCTGTTTAAGCAGTTAAACGCGTTTGTTTGGTTTTAGAATGATATATTTGAGTGGGCTTTCTGTGGCACTGGCCCTGGCGCTGGTGCCGAGCTGCACTGAAGCTTTAAAGGATGGAGAGTGTGAAGGTGAGTTTGATTAATATGTTCATAGTATTAAAAACAAAACGTGCAGGGAACACGTTTCCTGTCATGAGCATCTCACATCTGCGCTTCATGCATCTTCTTTAGTTTATGCTGTGTATTTTACTTTATTATTATTATTACTAGTTATGTTTCCTTTAACTACTTCAATTATTGCATCAGTAATTATTTTTAAGGGGTTTAATGTGCTGTTAGGATAAACGTGTTTTTGTAATAATGTACGTTTATAATATACCGGTATGCAAAATTTTAAATGGAATGCATTATAACGTGTTTTTTTATTGTGTATTTTTGTGTTTTTAAAGGCGGTTGTTTATGTAATTTTGTAAATTAGGTTTTCTTTTAAGTAAAAATATCATACTGTACGCAGCTTATTATCAATAATAAGTACTTCATCATATCTGGATAGGACACCTGTTCAAATAACCTTTTGGTCATAATTGCTTATTCTGTTATTTACAAAGGGGACATGAATAATTGACTATACTATGCTATCTATTTTCATAAATGTGACTCATTTTATTTAATATAACTTCTTTGTGTATGATTGTTGCATTGCAGTCTGTGTGGGTTTCCTGGAACGGTTTTACCAGACGCTACAAGACAACGATGTCAAGTTCAACAGTGACTCCATCGAAAATGCTCTTCTAAAATCTTGCAAAGAGGCCAAAGGAAAAGAAAACAGATTTGTAAGTGTGTGCTTAAAGATCAGTTTGCCCAAAAATCAACAATTTACTCAAAGATGTATATGAGTTTGTTTCTCCATCAGATTTGGAGAAATTCAGCATTTCATCACCTTGCTCCGCAATGGATCCCCTGCAGTGAATGGGTGCCGTCAGAAAGAGAGTCCAAACAGCTGATTAAAAACACACAATAATCCACACTACTTCAGTGTATAAGAAACAAATCCATTATTAAGGCATTTTCAAACCTTCACTACTGAGCAGAATACTTCTTTCAGTAATAACGTTTTTTCATGTAAAAAAATCAATCTCCTGTTGTCCTCTCACATCAGAACCCACCAACATATTTATTTAGAGCTGTTATGGACCGTTTTCACTTGTAAACGGTGCTTAATCAGTGCATATTTCTCGACGAAACGAGACAAGTATTTAGCCTGAAGCAACATTTTGAAGTTAAAAACGTCTTAATGATGGATTGATTTCTTACAAACATGCTATTTTTCACTTCACAAGTAGTTTATTGATGGACTGGAGTGGATTACTTGTGAATTATTGTGATGTTTTATCATCTGTTTGGACTCTCATTCTGACGGCACCCATTCACTGCAGAGGATCCATTGTTGAGCAAGTGATGTAATGCTACATTTCTTCAAATCTGATGAAGAAACAAACTCATCTACACCTTGGATGACTTGAAATATAGTTCAGCAAATTTTCATTATCGGCTGAAATATTCCTTTTATCTTCCATAATTTTAGTTTGTTTATACTTCCTTTTAATGTTTTGTGAATGTGCAGTGTTACTATATAGGGGCAACAAGTGATGCAGCAACAAAAATAATCAATGAAGTTTCCAAACCGATGAGTAACCATGTGCCAGTGGAAAAAATCTGTGAAAAGCTCAAAAAGAAGGACAGTCAGATCTGTGAACTGAAATATGGTAAGTTGAAAAGTTTCCATCTCTCTAGTGGTTAACCAATTAGTCAACGTATAACTATATCATATCACTTGTTCTGTTTGGGCGATATCTTGAGATATATCTGCTCCATTTTAAATGGAATGGAAAAAAAAAAGACATTTATTTTTTTAATGTAATATTATTTAAAGTGATTTAGTCTTCAAGTCAAATTTGGTGGATCAATGACAGAACTGCAAGCCATTCATATTTGTTTTCTTCTTCTAGATAAACAAGTTGACTTGAGCTCCGTCGACCTGAAGAAGTTGAAAGTGAAAGATCTGAAGAAAATTTTGGAGGAATGGGGCGAATCCTGCAAAGGATGCGTGGAGAAATCCGACTTCATCCGCAAGATCAATGAGCTAATGCCCAAGTATGCGCCCAACGCGGCCAAGGCACGGACAGATCTCTAAACCCAAAGGAATTATGGGAGCAAGGCAGCGGCCAAAGGCATTTAGGGTGGGAGATTTGCGCTGTGCAGCTGACTTACCACCTAACAGTGGGGTTTGCATCGTGTTGTCATTTTATCATGTTCTCCAGGGGTACACATCAAGAAACCGAATAAATGCACTTACATGAAAATACAATCTTTAATTTATAACTTGCAATGTGTTAGTTCTGACTGATATCCCACACAACCTTTGTTTGTCTCCTGACGTTATGAGAATCATGTTTGACACACTTTGCCTAGTTTAATTTCCTTTTTTCTCTTTTTTGAGGGTGTAGACTTTCTTAGTTGGCACATTATATGAAATATAATGAATGAGAGTCTCATCTTCAAAATGCGTGGGTTGGTTTGAGTGGACTTTGCTGTAAAATGTTTAATACAGTTATACTGTCTTTTTCATTAAAAGAAGAAAAGAAACTGGTCTTGTCCTTTTTTTATATATATATGTATTTATTTTTTTGAGTTTGCATTTAACCATATCTCCTTCATCTTGGACACTTTTTGTAAGATTTTCTTATTCATTTAACCACCAAAATACCTATTTACCATGGCAATTAAACTATTTATATGGTTATACAACAGTCTTTGCATGCATTTGCATATCTTATTACAGCTTCTGGTACATTAAAGTTCATGCTCATTTCCTGAATTCACAGAGATATTACATTTGAAAAATGTGTTTATTATTTAACATGTAATTCCAACAAAGTATTATGCAGTAGGATAGTAGCCTAATAATCTATTTCAAACTAATTATTTTGAAAATAATTAATACAACTTTATTTTTTATTGTCAGTACTGATGTTCCACAACTACAACGTCACGCAATATGTTCTGACGTCAGCAGAGTCTCCTCCCACTCGCGGTGCGCGCACATTCCTTTTGTCCAAGATGGCGGAATAGATGCAGCTGAGGGGACGCTAATGTTTGCCGTTTTATTTTTATCTGCAAAATTCAACATCCAGGCGAACGTTTTCCCGTGCAAACGTTAGTTAAGACCCTCCTCACGGATGTGCAGAATCTCCAGGAAGCGTGAGATCTCACCTCGGAGCTGATTTTTATATTTTCGCGGCTGGAGCATCACTGTAAAATGAAGCGGCAGGCCGAGCGCGACGCGAGTCCGTCCAGAACGCTCGCCAAACGCGTCCGCGAGCGCGACCGGGAGCGCGAACCGAACCCGCCGCTCGCGCTGCTGCTCGCCGAGACTCGAGCGTATCACAAACGCAGCCGCAGCCGAGAGCGGGAAAAACCGCGCGTCCGTGGGGAGAGAGAGAGTCTGCATCACCGCGCGCATCATGAACTGGGTCTGCTGGGTCGAGCCCCTCTCCGAACCACCTCAGTCCTGCCTAAAGGTAAGACCCCATCCGCGGAAACGGTGGGTGCGCGACTTGAATACAAGACACTACTTATCAGCAACCTTGGATCACAGCTTTCTGATGAACATGTAGAGGACGGACTGTTTCATGAGTTTAAAAAGTTCGGGGATGTGAGTGTCAAGCTGTCTCACACGCCTGAACTGGGTCGTATTGCCTACGTCAACTTCAGACACACGGAAAACGCGCGGGAAGCGCGTCATGCAAAAAACCCATTGGTGCTATATGATCGTCCACTCAAAGTTGAACCCATGTACATGCGACGTCGCAGCGTCACGCCTCCAGACGTGAGTTATGTGTCTCTGCACAGTGCTGCCTACACTTACAGGCAGCGGTCACTTTCACCTGGTGCTGGGAGTAGTGCCCTTAGAGATATGAGACCCAGGCATTACGTTGATGGTCTGGGACTCAGCAGGGACCGTGTTTTGGACTATTACAGTGCATTGGAGGAGAGAAGCCGTGCGTATGCGTATCAGCTTCCCGAGGAGGACTTAAAACCAGAGGACGATCAGAGAGCCACAAGGAACTTGTTCATTGGCAACTTGGATCATAACATTTCTGAGGTGGAACTGCGACAAGGATTTGACAAGTATGGAATTATCGAAGAGGTGGTTATCAAGCGGCCTGCCCGTGGACAAGGAGGTGCTTATGCTTTTCTTAAATTTCAAAATTTGGATATGGCTCACCGGGCCAAAGTGGCCATGCAGGGACGTATGATTAATGGCAACCCAATTAAAATCGGATACGGGAAGGCCAATCCGACGACTCGGCTATGGGTGGGCGGACTTGGCCCGAGCACCTCGCTGGCTGCTTTAGCCCGCGAGTTTGATCGCTTTGGGAGTATTCGCACCATAGACTATGTTAAAGGAGATAATTTTGCTTACATTCACTACGAGAGCCTGGATGCAGCCCAGGCTGCGTGTGCGCAAATGCGCGGCTTCCCTCTGTGTGGTCCGAATCGTCGGCTGCGTGTGGATTTTGCTAAAGCTGAGGAGACGAGGGCATACCCTCAACAATACCAGCCGCCTTTGCTCCCGCCTCCACATTACGAACTTCTAGCTGATGGTTACGGACGCCACCACAGCCTGGAGCGAGAACTGAGAGCGAGGGCTCGCTCACCCTCACACCCCCTCTTCGTGGAGCGAGAAAGAGATCGCCTTTCAGACCGAGACTGGAGTCCGCCGAAAGGAATTGAGCGGCGAGCGAACCCGGAGGCGTTTGGGCGGGTCAGGCAGCGCAGTCGTAGCCGCAGCAGGGAGCGCTGGGTAAAGGAACGAGAGCTAGAACGCGGGAAAAACTGGGAGGAGCGGCGCAAGAGAAGGAGCCTGAGTCCCATCGACTGTCCTGCCGAGGAGCGCGAGAGGTCAAAACTCCGAGGCGGAGCACCGTCTACTCCTGAAGACAGCCCGGATAGGGGTCGCGGCCGTCTTCCGGACTCCACCTCAGAACCTCTTGACCACACCCCTGACATCAGCAGACACATCAGTGATGAACGTGCTGTTAATGATGAACCTTTGCATCCGAGGAAGGAGGAGCGTCACCGCAAAAGCGAGAGCGACCCTTACTCACAGACGGACAAGTCCAAAACAGACTCCAAAAAGCCCAGCACGCTCTCTGAATATGCCCAGACGTTGAGTCGCGTGTGGCACGGTTCTCTCGTTCTTAAAAACAGCTGCTTCCCCACAAACATGCACATGCTTGAGGGGGGCGTGAACTTTCTCCACGCCCTCATGAAAGACAACCAAGCAGGCGGTTCCAAGATCACGCAGCTTAAAATCGCTCAGCGGCTGAGGCTGGATCAGCCCAAACTGGACGAGGTGACGAGACGCATCAAGCTAGGCAGCCCGGATGGCTACGCTGTCCTCCTCGCAGTTCAGGGGCCCATGGACCGCGACGCCCCTCCTCCAGAACCGGGCCTTCAACAGCGCCTTCTCCGCAACTTGGTGACGTACCTTAGGAACAAGCAGGCTGCAGGGGTCATCGGCTTGCCCCTCGGCGGCCCCAAAGAGCGAGAAATGGGCGGCATGTTATACGCCTTTCCTCCATGTGACTTCTCGCAGCAGTATCTCCAGACTGCTCTGAAGACTATTGGGAAACTCGAGGAGGACCACCTGGTCATCGTGGTTGTTAGAGACTCACCTTAACACTTTAATTCCAACTCTAAAATGTTCCACACAGATTTTAAGCCTTTTATGATTTTAGGACGGATGTACCTTTTTACTTTAATACTCCCACACTAGATCAGCATTTCCTTAAAACGTTTTGGAAATTGAATCGCATCCCCCTGAGAAGTTGTTTTATAAACTTGCAAATGAGATTCCCACCCAAGGGGTTTTACATTTCTCTCAGCAGTGTTCAAAAATTTCAGTCTTATTCTATTTAAAAATGTTTTATATAATTGCATGCACAAGCAATTTGAAGTAACCCGTTCCGGTGGTTTGCTATAATGGACGTAAAACATACTAAAGCTCATTGTTCGGAAAATCCATTCGTCATTGAACTGTCGCGTTAAATACACTCTTTAAGGTCTGTTGACCGAAATTCAAGTAAAATAATTTGTTAGTGGCTTCTTCGTGCCACATTCAGTAACAGTTCTTCCCTTCCATATTACATCTGCTGTCCGTTGTCCGTTTCACAACCCTAGATGTTTTATTTTGTTTCTCGGAAATAAAACAGTGCTTGACACGGCAGTATGTTCAGTTCAGGTGAGGCGTTTGTCATAACCGACGGCATCTACCTCTTTAATCATGTAACACATCAGGTATGCGTGACAAAGTGAAGTTAGTCTTTGAGCCTAATGCATTTTTATTGTATTTTGTTACAAACATGCACCTGCAGCACTAACAGAAATCTACCGATCCATACACACTAATGTTTGTAAACGTTACGGACACTATGGTTTAAGCTTGTGTGACTGTTTGTTGGTATGCAGAAATGTATACCTAAGCCTTAGCTGTTTCAACTGCCCTCCACTGAATGATTATTTGCCAAGTCATTTGAACACATTGAGCCAACACGTTTAAAACAAGTGCTACTCTAAAATGGTTTGAACCTCATAATAATGTATGAAGCAGAAACGAGTGTTATTTTCATATTTTAGTTATTGATGGGGTTTGAAAGTCCACCCGGCAACACTACAACCCTTTGCACTGAACGGTAATTCTTCCATTGTTTATTTTCAATCATGTTGTTGTTTTACCCTTCTTTCATCACTCCTTTTTTGTGTAATACTTTTTTTTAGAAATCTGTATACAAAACATGTATGGCGTATTAAAAAAAAGTAAACGTTTCATGTGCTTGTATTCAAACCGTATCTCCGTCATTA
>NC_068417.1:33476857-33584357 GCF_023724105.1 Carassius gibelio
TGAATTCAAAAATAAGACTGATTACCCTCTGGAAAACTGCTAGTTGGTCAGACTAGTTCTTAAGTCACTGTCAAGTTTATGCAACTGGCCCCAGTTCTGGGAGATTCTAAAATAACACTTTGAGGTGTACTCATTTAGAATTCTGCATCTTTGTATCTGGTATGAAAGTCTGCAGTCTGTTCAAGGCCTCACTCCCACTTGGCTGTAGGAGTATGTGGAATTCATTGGGTTGGATGGTAGGCGAGGTTTCAGTGGGGGTTGACCTTTCCTCCATGGTTCGATAAGTTTTAAGCAGCCGTGACTGAGTTACTTAGGCCTCAGCGCCGTGGAGGGGGTGAACAGCTGGTCAATGGATTACCACAACCATGAGAATGCACATGGACGCAATGTGAAATCTTTGCATTTTGATCTTGCCCAGAAAATTGCCCATATAAGCAAGTCATGCAAACGGATTAATTTCTGAGAAATAGGTTCCTGTCTTTGCTTTTAAACCCACATGACTGATGGGAAGGAAGAAAGGAAATTTGCCTTTGTGAGTGCTTTTAAAGACGGTATACTATATTTGTCAGTAATTCTAAATTACACAGTTGTTTAAGTTGCTCCGGCTTCTTTTTTCACCGGCCATGTTTGAAATGGGAATTGAGTACAACAACAGTAGCACATGTTGAGCATTTATGAATTTGAATGTTTTTCGAAGATGTTCACTATGTCAAAACTGAATTGCATTCATTACCTTAAGGATTTCCACCTTTCACCTATTTGAATAAAGTCATGTTGGAATCTTTCAATTTATAATTTTTTTTTTCACTAGCAGTGCACACCATTTCTTAGAATCACTTTTATGTTAGTATTATTTGTATACTATTTATAAATATTTTCACTTAACTCTTATTTATATTTTCAGTTTTTGTTTTAGTAATTTTGTATGTGCTTTTGTCATTTTATTAAGTTTTTAATTTTTACATTTACATATATGCTTTTGTTTTCCTAGTTTTTCGATTTTAGTAATTTTTGTAAAAAGTTTAAAAGGCATAGCTGTAAAATCAATAACGTTTTTATTAATTCAATTCAATTGTAACTATTATTATTTATTTATTTATTTACAGTACTGCTATTATAACTGTAGTATATATTGCACAATATCAACTAGAGATGCATTCCATCCAAATGCAAATACTTGGGTTATGTGGGTTACATGGATAAAAATGGCGGTAAGCATTTGGTGAAAATAATAATAATATATGTATTTTTTTTTTTTTTTTGGTTATGCATAAAAAGAATACTAGCAACAGTAAAATTACTTTCTAGATTTAGTTTAATAGTTTTTTATGGTTTCTTATGCATTTATGCCAATAAATAAAAATGAATGTTTGAAAAAAACAATTAAAATAAATAAAATTACTTTCTCTTCTATTCAGCAGTATTATTCTACTGTCTCTGGCCATTATCCTCCGTGACCCTATTCATAAAACATGCACTTTTGGCCTTACATGATTCTGCATCCACATGTACAAATTAAACATATAATTAGAATGTAGAGCCATCATTTTGGGTAATGACATGCATGCGAGATAACAGAGCCAAATTACATGTTGCCTAGCAACATTCCACCGTTTTAACCTCTAATGTTCACTCTTGGTCCTTTCCTCACCCCTAGAGCAGTGCTGCTATCCCACAAGATTTGCATTGCAAATGAATCCCAGATATATTCAATTGAATTAAATTCAATTCAATTCAATCCCTCAAGTACAAACCGAGTCGTGTATTGTACAAGGGGTGTGGCGTCAACATCCTGGAGCTCTTGAACAGGCATTTGGGAATCTTTAATAATAAGGTAAGTGATTTTGCATAATTGATTTGAATTCGTATTTATTATTCATAATAACGTACAAGTGTACAGCAAGAAATACCCTTAACGCTGGGTTAGATTTAATATCAATGAAACAGCAATGCAATTCAACCTATTCTTTTCAATTATCACAATCTAATGTAATTACTGTCCTAGAAAACCATCAGCATAGAAACAGAGACGTTACGCTCGGGCTTGTTTACGGACTGTAAGTATGGGCCGAGTTGACATTCCCAGACAGCCAGTTTCAGCACTTTGCATCATCCGTAGCGCTCCGGTGCATCTAGAGCCCAGGCTTTATTGTGGTCTCAGGCAAGTAATAAGTCCTTTCCTATTGAATGGGACCATGACTTGGGAATTGATCAGAAGCTTGATACGCACAAACAGCCCCGGGCTTCAGAGAAATGTCACTGTGAGATAGCCGGGATCCAAAGTAACTGATTTTTGTCTCGCCATTGGACAGGAGCGCTGCAAATGTTGGTTTAACAAAATGCAAATCACGGATCCAAGATGCACTTGTTTACTCTCCAATTGATGGATCATACGCTTGGATACAAAGAATGGTATCTGTACCACTCCTCCACTCCAAAGTGTCTCGCTCACAATCTGCTTGAAAATGCATTTACGGCCAAGAATTCCCATAAAGGATTCAAAAGAGCCAATTACTTACTATTTACTTTATGGCTCATTGAATACGCCCAACACCCAGAGAGTCCCATGAGTGTCTTTTTTCCGCTTTACAAAGATAGTGACATCATATAATGCAGAACAGAGTTAAGGGCTCTGCTTTTGCAACCCACTCCAGTGCACAATGACAGTAATTTCCAGGCTGAATAATGAGATGCGCAGCTACGAAAACTCTAACCCCTTTCAGATGTGGCTCAGGGAGGTGACTGTATTTTGCAACACCGTCTGGGATTGAAATGACTGTGGGATGCCTCCATGGCCTGGAGGATTTAGGATGCTGTTTCTGAGGTTTCTCTGAAGGGATCTCCTGGCGCCAAACAAGCATTCCCTTGGTGTCTACTAAATGTAGGGGAATGTTTGGGGATAAACAAGCTTCTTAATGAAAGAACAACTGATAAGCAAGGTGAGACGCGGACATACATGCTTCCAACAAAAGGCGGGAATTCCTCAGATTGCCTGAAAATACCAATGTCAGGTCAGGGCTTCTGTAGGAATCTCCAAGACAAAAGATCAATGGCTCGGCTCCACATGTTGCCCCACTCAGAAATTTTAGTGACCCGTCCTTACGCCCCAAGGGAATGAAAAGGAGAAGATGAAGAGGGGTGTTACTTGTAGGATAATCAGGCTCTTACCAACTTCGCCATTTCTGAAGGTACGCAATTAAGGGTGGATCCTGTTACCCCCCAGGTAGTTATTTACTAGTACAGGTACAGATGTATTTCAATGGGAACTAATAGTGTTAAGAAGGACCATACAAAATAGATCCCATTGAAAAGAAGGATCACAAATAAGATCTCTTTGATATGTCGTTTGTTTTTTTCTATGTCTCTGGATTCTCAGATTTGTCTCCTGAGAAACAGACACTTCATTCTTAAAAATAAACATACTTTATTGTCTTCCTTGGTTCCATGAAGAACCTTAAAATCAATGGAAACACTATTTTTCATAAAAAATTTCGGTTGCATTTTGTTTTACAGTACGTGTACTAACATGCACTTATAGTGCACTTACAGTGTATTTATCTAAGAAAGTTCTGGTAACACAAGGTAACTACATGGGTTAGGGTTAGGTTTAGGGGTAGGTTTAGGGTTAGTACCTAGTTATTACATAGTTATTGTAATTACTATAATAAGTACATAGTATGTACATGAGGAACAGGACTGTAAAATAAAGTGCTACCAAATTTTCTTTACAGTGGAAAAAGTTCTATCAAGGACCTGAAATAGAGAACACATGAACATGAATTATTTACTCATCCTCATTGTATGGATAATACAACAGAATGGTCTTTTTTGAAAATCTAAAGTAGCAGAATGTTCTGTATGAGGGGCAGAGATAGAAAATACAGTTTGTACATTATTAAAAACCATTACACCTATGGTAACACAACATGTGCGTTTCCATTGCACAGAAGAAAGATCAAACCAATTTGGAACAACATTTCCATTTTAAGTTAAACTGTCTCTTGAAACAAAACGTAACTGAGCCCTTTTGAGTTTCCTGAGCAATAAAGATGTCCTCAAACCCCTGAGTCTTTAATTTTGTAAGGAGACAGGTGCTGCCCTTTAAAGCCTCCTTCCAAACCAGCGTCTCTTATACGAGTCAACACGTCCTCTCAGATGTTTATCTTGGCCCTGTGTCATATGATATCAGAGCCTTCCAGCTACCTGAGGGTGACCCTCCCATTAAATGTCATCTTTTGTGCGCTCGGGTTGCGTTGCGAAGAGACGTGAGGAACGTGGGTGTGAAAGTGTGTTTTTGTGCATGAGTCTCTGCTTCCCGGGCATAATCAGAGTGATTAGTTCTCATTGTTCCCTTGTTGTTTGCTCAGCTGCTTGAATGTATGCTTTTCGATGCATTTTCTGAGCCTGGCTGCTGATGCCTACAACACCTTTTAAAGATTGAGAAAACAGAAAATTAAATCAAAGCATATTTGTCTAAAGATTTTATAAGGAAAGCAATGTTTTAAAATAAGTTAGCGTCAGTGTTTCTATTTATAAATAATTGATCTTCAAGGACATTTCAAAATAATAAAGACAATGTTTCATGAGTTATGTTTACTTAAAATTACTGTAACTTGAAGACCAATTGCTTTTCTCTTGCTAAATACTTACACAACATTTATTTATGATCCACTGATCTGAACAATGTGGATAAGTGACATGCTGGCAATATTGTTTCTAAAATGAAAGTTAGTCAGCATTAACTCATTTATTTCATTCCAATTGTGCAGTAATCACACATTTTATATTGTCATATTTTTGGTTTGTGTACTTAATGTATCTAAAAAAAAACCTACCTTACTTTTAAATCTATTATGTTATTTGTTGTGTTTTCTTTTACTTAGATTTGTGTTTTGTTTAGTTCAGTTCACTCCTATTTTGCTTACTTTGCTTAGCTTTTTTCTATTTAAAATAGTTTGTGCTTTGATTAAGTTTGTGTGTGTGTGTGTTTGTTTAATAATTGTTAAAATAATATTTATTTATTTAGTTGTTTTTTCTTTGACTTTTTTCATACTCCTCTTATTTAGTTGCTGACATTAATTCGAATTCATCAAATTGTGGAACAAAGTTTTAAAATTGTGATCGTTTTGTGATTTTGTTTTAAGGAAACAAGATAAAACTTCACCCATGTTTTAGAATCAAGTCAACAAATGGATATAATGAATATAATTATCATTATTGTCATTATTTAATTCCTATAATAAAGACTCCAGCTTGTTTGATCAGATCAAACCATTTCAACCGATGCACTTTTGATTCATACTTGATGCCAGCATCATCGTTTTAAACATCTTTACCAAAATTTAATGAAATGGCTTAAGCAACACAACTATATTATTTATCTGAATATAAATAATAGGATTAAAAAAAAGTAAAATTGGAATGTAATTTTGTCAAAGTTAAACAGGCCCACTGTGGTGGAGATTTTTGATGGAGAATGAAATGTATTCTTTAAAAGACTGGTAAGTAAGTATTTTAAGGAATATGGAAATTCTTATAATTATTAGTTTAATCAATGCTTCAGTGGGGAATTTTATCTGCTCGGTAACAGAGTCGTGTCTGGTACTGCAGCACAGCAGGTTCGCGGGACATTAGAGATATTTAATTCCCAAATGATAGTGTCCGTAGGGGGCTGGATGTATCCGACTCATAGTGGGGATAATATTAGATTGGGGTCCACCAATCTTAGGTGTCTGGGGCAGATACCAGGTATGTGAACCCCTGCATATAGTGCAGGTCAATTTGACCTTGTCCAGTTTTGAGTTGTTAAAAATACTAGTTAAGCTATGTTTTCTTTTTCTTCTTGATATTATTTTTGCTCATTTAGAATAATGATCAAGCATACAAAGTCTTCAACATTTTTTAATACAATTGATATTATATGGGTCAAAAAAGTAATGTAAATATATTACATATATATTTGTTATGTGTGAGAACTATTAATGTTAAAGGGTTTACTTTTTACATGCTTTTTTCTTTTCTTTGTTTTCTTTCTTTTTCTTTCTTTATTGTGTGATTTCTTGGAAATTATATTGAAACAAATTAGGGTCAGTTTGGCCCGCACCGGATGCAGCTTCTCTAACACTATGATGGGTGTGGTCTAATAGGATATATAAAATGATATAGATTAAATATTTATGTAATTTCTCACCCTCTGACACACTATTTAGATGATAATGTGATTCTGTCTCTCATTTTCCATCAAATGTTTTAGCTGCAATGGAAGAACACAGGTCAAGTCAACTGCTCAAAGTATCAAAGTCTTCATTAATCATTTCAATAAATTACAATTGAATGAATGGATGAATGAATAAATGAATGAATAAATGTGTTCATTTATTTTATTTATTTGTTCAGTTCATTTATTTGTGAAGCTGCTTTTTTGTAGTTTTTTTTTTTTTTTATACATTTTTTTAAATGTAACAAAATGCATTTCTTACCATAAAAAGTAACTAAGTAATGCAATTAGTTACTTTTTTTCATTGAGTACCACAATATTGTAATGCATCACTTTTAAAAGTAACTTTCCCTAATATATGATCACTGGGTTAAGAAATCATAATATTTGTGGCCACAATGTTTATGTTCACATAACTTATCTTATCAAGTTAATAATTGATGCCAAGCTCTGCATTTTCGCAACCGAATGTGAAAAATACTGCATGTCAGGACGGGCCACCCGAAAAGATATGATAATTTCATTTATGAATCTGGATGTGTGTGTGTCTGTGTTTTTTTGTGTGTGTGTTTGTGTGTGTCTACAATGTTCTAGTCTGAGAGATTGACACTATGCATTATGGGCATGCCACATCGCATATGTCAGCATTCATATTGCAGCTGTTTTTTATTTTTCAGACATGGATGAACAAAGCCATGTCCTCGTATGCTCTGCTGAACTCATTTAACCTAGTAATTGAGACATTTTTGGCCACTTTACAAATAAATTGACCAACAGAGCTGCCTTTTTATATATACACACACAGTTGCTACAGAGCAAAGATGCCAAGTTTTTGGGCATTCAGCTGTCTGTCTAGCTTCCCTCATGCAGCCCATTTGTGGAGGCAATAAATTATTAATCAGAAAGACACCGTGTTCACCGAGATGTCCTGGTGTGACTGGGTTAATCGCCTCTGGAGCGGAAAACTAAACGGGCCGGCGCAGGTAGGCATGTGCAAAATCAGCGCAGACATTTTGCCCGTCTGCATCTCGGTGTTTGCTGAACTATAGAAGCAAAACTAAAGCAGACACATGCGTTATGAGCAAGTGCTCATGCATCAAAGCCTGTAGATGTCATTTTTTAGCCGACGCACTTTAACACAACCTGAGAAGTAAGCATAACCTCTGTATTAAATATTCATGATGCTCTATAACCCGGGTAAGCACGCTTAATGCTGAGTGCTGGTGCTTCCTACTGTGAACAAACTCAATCCTTACAAACACTCACACTCAGTTTATCACAAATCTGATGTAAAACTGATTTATATATATATATAATTGCTTTTTTATTTAACATAAATATAAATGATATTGATATGATGATAAATGGGAATAAAGATGTCACACAATTATTTTCATAAAACATAATTGTTTTGATAATTAAGCCCATTTTCTCCAACACTTCGTATTACTGTAGTGTTTCCGGATGATTTACGTTTGAGTTTGCTTGTAAATGTAATCATTTGCTTTGATGATTCTCTTTGGATTCTCATTACTGCAGCACAATTAAATGTGTTTCATTCATTATAATAAAATATTAAATTCAGCATAAATTAAAGGTAGTCTAAATGTACTCTGTGCTCCCATGATGTAAAAATTAGTAAAATGTGTATTAAATAACAATATAAAATATAAATGATAAGATAATGTATGAAAACATTTATTTATATATACATTTATATCATGAGTTTTAATATATGCTTTGAGACAGCCCATGTCAATTATATTATATTATATTATATTATATTATATTATATTATATTATAAAATATATACTATGAAAATTGTGTAAACATGTAATAATAATTATAATAATATTTATCTAAAAATAAACATAATAAATACCATTAGGCTAAAAGTGTTTGTATGAGTGTTTTTTTAGTGCAAAAATAACTGTCCACAACTTTTCAGCGCTAATTCGTCACTGCGCATCTTTAGTAAAACCTCACAATATTATTTTAACACCGAAAGATAGTTTTCACTCGTGTAAATTGTTGATAAAACTGAGTCCATGTTTCGTAAGTTTTCTTATCACTTATGTACATTGGGGTTGTGTGTTGCATCTAATGTTGAAAAAATAATGTTTATTGCGTTTATTCAGTTCCATGGATTACCATGATGGTGTTTAGTGTTTGTGTGAAATGCACTCTGTGCACCTTCTGTATGTTAAAGGGTTAGTTCGCCCAAAAATGAAAATTATGTCATTAATCATTCATTTTTTGAAGCATCGAAAATACATTTTGGTCCAAAAATAGCAAAAACGACGACTTTATTCAGCATTGTCTTCTCTTCTGTTTCTGTGTGAGAGAGAGTTCAAATCAAAGCAGTCTGGATATCCGGTTCGCGAACGATTCATTCAGTTCACCAAATCAAACTGAATCGTTTTAAACGGTTCGCGTCTCTAATGCGCATTAATCCACAAATGACTTAAGCTGTTAACTTTTTTAATGTGGCTGACACTCCCTCTGAGTTATAACAAACCAATATCCCGGAGTGATACATGTACTAAGTTGCATGGGCTTTGATACATCATGTGACTTTCTCATCACCATCTGCTTTGCATGGTTATCAGTGTATTACAAAGGTACAAAACTGATTTCAGTACTTCAGCAGGTTGCTGTATTAACATTTTTATCAGTTCATTAAATTATGATATTTTACTGTAAATTTAAGTTAAAAGGTAAAACCTAAAATGTTGCTACAGTATGTTTTACGGTAAAATTTTGGCAACCACATCGGCCGTTTATTAATTTATTTTTTTAAACATTGTGGAATACAACCATATATTCTGTGTGATTTTTTTTTTTTTTTTTTGTACACATAAAAGCAGATGTTTAAATGAATATCCAATATGCTTTTCTGCAGTACCACTAATGACCTGCAGTTGGAGCAATTCTAGATTCAAATTCAGTTTTCTGTACAAAAATGGCCTGTGTTTGACACAAAAAAAGGCATGGCTAAAACACTTGAATTATGACAATGTTGGTCTCTTTATACTTGTTTCTCTTCTGCACTTAGATGTTATTTTGTATAGTTTTCAGCACCACACATCCAGGTATGAACCCCACAATATGGTTGCTTTCTACTCAGCTTTATATTTCCAATCAAGCTTTCTGGAAGCTCCCAGGCGTTTCCCCATCACTCAAATGTCTGGTTGTTTCTGGACTGTTTCCTTTAAATGTGATCGCAGGTACTGCGGGGACATTCGCCCTTATTAAAGATGGCCTTTATTGATCTGAGATAGCCACCCCAGGTTGTCTCTCAGATGAGCACCCTTTATATCCAGAAATGGCTGGATATTGATTGCAGAATGAGAAACTGTGGAGATGTTGCTAATCTTATCCTCTGCAGAAATACAGAGAAACACCAGGGACCAAAGGTCTCCTCGTTTCCCCTCAAATCTGGGTATTCGCTGTCCAACTCCAAGTCTGGCTGATACAGTATAAAACTACTGCTGTACTACTGATGACATCCGAGCTGGTCCTGAGACAAACACTGTGCACGACTGCATCTCTGTGTCTAAGGGGATTATGTGACCTGTGTGAGACATACAGGGGCCTGGAGACCTTCTGAGGAATGAGAAACCTTATCTTACTCCGTCCTAGTAAGACATGTAGTGTCAAAGTCAGGGAAGATGTAAGGTTAAGCCTTAACATGGGTGAAGAGGTTATGAATGCGTGGAAACAATATATAGAAACTCACAATATCAAACGTTATAGGTGGGATATAGGATATAATATCTATCTATCTATCTATCTATCTATCTATATATATATATATATATATATATATATATATATATATATATATATATGTATACTGTATATAGTGTATATTGTATTACATATAACATTTATTACATTAAATATTGAAATTGAATAATGTAACAACACACTAAGCATTTGTATAATCTAATGGCTAATATTAACATTAATAATATGAATAATAATGTTTTTCTATTAGATAATAACTAATAGGCTAATAATAATAATAATAATAATAATAATAATAATAATAATAATAATAGGCAGGTTGAACATTTTTTTATCATGTAACAGTTTCTAATGTTATTAATCAGTTTTATTTAATAAATATAAATATTTAATATTATGTACACAAATTTGGATATGTAATCATATTTTTTAAAACAAAAATACATATATAAAAATTATATTTATAAGCATTTATAAAGTTATGTTTTATAAAGCCTTATTATTATAGTTTAATAAAATGTGTCAATAAAAATGTTAATGCTAAGCCTTTTTATAATGTAATATTGGCCAATGTTACTATTCACATTTTTTAAATATAGAGTTTTATATAATATAATATCATATCAAATATAAAAAAGTTTAATTAGTAATAATATTATTAACATAATAATCGTTAATTTATACATACAAAACATTATTATAAATTATTTTTGTTGTTGTTAATATCACATATTAAAATCTTATATAAAACCTTCCTATAATCTACATAATACCTCAATAATAACATGCATGCCAAGCATTTATGCTAATTTTATTAATTACAGTTTGCGAATACAGTTTTATATAGCCTAATATAACAAAGAGGTTTGGTTTAGTATATAATAATAATCATATTTTTATCTATTATTATAAATCATTACATTATATTAAATGTAGCTATTGCTCTCGCACTTTCTCTCCCTCCTTCTCCCTCTCCCTCTCTCTCTCTCTGTGTGTCTCTCTCTCTGCCTCTCTCTCTCTCTCTCGTCAGGTCTGTGTACAGTAGCGCCGAGGTGGAGTCGTGTTAGGGGTGGAGTGTGAAGGTACTCACTGCTCCTCCTCCATCTGAAGGAGCAGCTCTTCTTCTTCTTCTTCTTCTTCTTCTTCTTCTTCACAGCTCAGACAGTGAGTTATTAGACAGCAAGTGCAGAGCAGCTCATACACACCCACACTGCGAGGCTGGAGAAGCCCTCGACATGTGACCGCTGCTGACTGTCGACACGTACTTTCATTTTATCTTTCTTTTCCAATTTGATTTCCTTCGTCCTAAAGACTCCAGGCAGGACTCGTAATCAAGCGCCGCGCAGTCGTCCCGTGGATTTCATCAGGAATAATTCATCCTCGTTTGGCAATCCTCGCTCGTTTCTCGGACGAACCTGCTGAAGGACGAGGAGCGAGTGTGTACACAAGAGAATAAAAGCGTCTCGCTGACCTTCAGCAATAATCAGCGCCGACCCACGACTACACCTGTGCTTCAACAGCACTATTTATTTATTTTTCGCCACTGGAGAAGCGTTGAAAGGGATTTTTTTTATCACTTTCGGAGTCAAGTCGGTTCATCTCAGTGTGGACAGGTAAATCAGCTTGTTTTTGCTGCGGTGTGGGAAATGATTCGTGAATCATCTTTATGTTAAATGACTCTGGGATCGAGTCTTCAAACTGGACAGTGACAGTTTTTAACGGTACAAATCAGGTCTCACAACTTTAATTGTGTTGTAAGACAAAAAAAAAAAGAAAAAAAAAAAAAGAAGCTGCATCCAGAACTACTACTACCGCTAATAATAACAACAATTTAGTTGTTTATTTTCTTAAAAATGCTAAAGATGGAAGGAACTAAAAATGGAAGGAGTAAAAATATAGAAATGGGAAGCAGGCAATTAATTTCAGAGAGGCTAAAATGTTTTTAGAAGTACATGTAACAAAAAAAAAAAAAAAAAAACCGCTATCTTTCTCTCTCTTGTGAACTTATATATATATATATATATATATATTCTCCTTATATGCATTTATTTCAAGTCAAAGAAAAAAGCTGTACAGTTCAGAATACGTGAAAAACAAAAAAAATAAAAATAAGGTGAGCAACATCAAAATACAAAGTAATAATATATATGTAAAACAAAATAACAGTAATGAATGAATACAAAATGTGTGCAGTTGCATACATTTGAAAACCTTTAAAATCAATACAGTTTTTCTCTTTATAAGTTTCTTGTTTTATATTCTGATTTTTGAAAGGGTTTATAAGCACATTAAGCACAGCCTAAAAAGATTAAAAAAAAATGAGCAATTGAATAATATATATATATATATATATATGTAGACTGAAGGTTTTTTGGGGGGGTTGGACAGTAAAAAATTGCAGATTGGTGTGTGTTCATCTGGGCTCGTCTGGTCGCGTCTTGAGGTTGCACAGTGAATTGTTCAATCGATGTAGGTGACTCTGGGCTCGGCTGGCCGGGTCTCGAGGCTGGACAGTGAAAGTGTGTGTGTGCAGATTTATTCGTGTAGATGGAGAGAGAAGAGAGCTAGAAGGGCGAGATTTCTTCTCATCCTTGCGCTCGGATGCGTTTATAAGCGTGACATCCAGACATGATGATAGCTGCGATGTGACGCCGATCTTCTTCGACCGAGGTAAGACATCGCGTAGAGGACACTGGAGACAGTTGGGCTGAATTATAGCGATATTTTTAGGCTTGGCTGTTTTTGTGCTGCAGAGCGACTGACGCTCCTAAAGCAAACCAAATGCAAACAGGTGTAAGACCCCCCCCGAGCGCCGACGCGACGCGATAAACCACAATGCTTTATTTGGATCGAATAAGCTTCGTTTAGTTTTTCGCGTCGCTCCAAAAAAACGCATCGCGTCACGAACTGGGCTTCAGCGAAAGCTGTAACGCTCATATTTTGAACCAGAATTCAGATTAGATTCGAATCAACGTCGCTTTTGTTCGTTTTTTTTTTTTTTTTATAAATAACCGTATAGCGAGCTCAGGTTTGGTTTAGTTGTCTATCGGTAAAAAAATATTTTTGTAGGTTTAGCTAAATAGAGGTCTCAGACTATTAATTGATTAATTCATGTGTCAAGTTGTTTATCATTTGAAATCGATAACCTGACTTTTTAAATTATGTGCTGAAAAAGCGATATAGATAACTCGTTTCTGGTGTAGAATTGTCGTTGTTGTCATTATCTGGTGATTCATATCCGCTTATTGCTATTTTAAACGACATTATCGGGTCGTTTTAGATGTCATCGATCAACAACAGATAACAAATAACGTCAGTCCAAGCGGGAAAAGATTTAGATCTGTTATTGTACGTTATGTACAAATACAGTGCAGCCGACTTTAATTTCCGCGTATAATTTGGATTCTTTTTTTGAGTTTATAACCTATTCTGGTGCTTGGGCTTTTGAAGATTTGTGTTATTTTAATACACTGTCTCATTCATGGTGTTTACACCTCAGGTTTGGCTTTGAGTTGTCGTTGCACGATGTAAATAAATATAGTATTGTTTTGTCTGACGCTTTAGCTTAAAGATGTTGATAAAAGAGGTTTACATTTGGGTTTAAATCAAAGTGTAGCTCATGGGGTTTGTGAATTAGTTTTTGTCTCTTCAACCTTATAACCTCAGTGTGTAGTACTAATGAACCATATATATATATATATATATATATATATATATATATATATATATATATATATATATATATATATATATAATATCTTATTGGCTTGTTTGGCTTTTTAGCATGTCCATCACGTCGGCCTCTCCATGGAGACGTTTTTAAACCTTTCAGCTGTGTGAGGGGTTTTTTTCCCTACTTGTCAAGGGACATGAAGACCTCTATGAGCTTGCCAGGCATTTGGTTTCCACGCTACCCTTCAGTATTTGACTTTTTCATCTTATGCTCCTCAGTAAAGAAGCAAATGCTTTTCATGTGTTGTCGGTTTTAACTAAACACGAGAGACTCACTCCAATACAAGGCAGTGGTGAAATTGTGGAAAAAAATAAAATAAAATACATAGTTTATACATTTTGTTTACGATGATTATAATTAAAAGAATTCTGAATCTTTAGTATCCAGACACTCTTGGGTTGCATGTTTCCTTGTTTAATCTAAAGAAAACTAAAATAGTCTTGGACGCAAGTACTGATACTTAAATGTATTTTAAATGAGTTTTACTAACGACCGAACAATCATTAGTTTCCAACATAGAAACATGACATGATTTATGAATGTTCTTAATAATGATATGCCATGATATTTATTCTAAGTCGTTTTTGATTCGTTTTGGCTTACATGTTCGTAATGTCAACGATGGTAGCAAAGAGTTGCGTTTAAAATGTTATGCATCTGCAAACTAATGGATGATGTGTAAGATGTGCACCATTTATGCAGTCAAAACAATATGTAAGTTACTTTAGCATTAAGGAGACAGTAAAACCAATATTGAAGATCTTCTAACTAAAAAAAATAAAAATAATAATAATTCCTATTTAACCCAAAGCTGAGCATAACTGTACGTCCAGTTTTTAGTCATGTTCAGTCTGTCAAAGACAGATTTTAAATACAAAAAAACACCCACATCACTTTCTCAGTGTTGAGTCGGTTGGACGTTTAGTCACCGAATGTCTCATATGAACAAGGTTTAAAGTTGTTCTGGAATAAGGCCATATCTCTGTCTTGGCATGTAGTTGAGTCTATTTTCTGCAACCCCCTCATTTCGTCCCAAGGGAAAATCCAGTGAGTAAAGGGGGCTAAAATTAGAGGACAGGTATAAGTTTCCTTCCTGCCCTTTTTTATTTCTTGTGTAAGTTCTCTAACGTGTTGTGTTTCACGTCTTCTGCGAGTTTCATATTGTTACTAGCTCAGACCAGGATCTCTGTTGAAATTCTGAGGTGGGAGACTCATTTAGTCCAATTTTTTTCTCAGGTGCCCTTAATTTAATTGCGATTGCAGGTATTGCAATACCCTTTGGGCTGATCGTCTTGCAGAAGATGTTCTGGCCTGTTGTACTGTTGCACTTGTCAAGTGTTATTGATTCACTTGCCCCTGAGCAGAACTCTCTTGGCTCTGTAATTGCATGTTCATTTATGCCTTAATTTGTTTGAGCTAACCAGTCCACCGAGATATTTATTCCTGGTGTACCTTGCAAAACGTCCTTTTACGGTGCAGTCCTTCTGAAGGAGTGCTGAGAAAACATTAGCAGAGGGTGACGGTATTGATTTACTTCCAGCACACGTGACTCCGTTGTTGTCGGGTTTTAAAAATAGACAAAGTATGAGATGCTCCACCCCCCACCCCGGAATGCAGGTGCCAAAAAGTTTATTGTAGATGATTGCACGGTCGAGTCTGCAAAGTGCCTCTTTGGGTTTTGCACAGATCTCTCCGCACAAATAAAGACTTAAACTTGGATTATGGCACACAAAAGGTGCGCCCAGGAGAAAATTCCCAGCTTGTGTAGAGTCATGCACCGGACCTCTCATAACTTCCGTGCTTTCGTAATCAGACACGTAATCTTGCAGGCTGATTGGATTTGAGCGGATGCCGCAGCCCGAGTTGGTGACTGGCTGCTCTTACCACGAGCATGTCTTTTTTCGCGCATTCATACACATGCAGATCTCTTGTTTATTTTCCAGTAAGCTGCTTCAGTCTTTGGAGGCACTGTCTGCTGCAGTGTGCTATAGTTCACACTTCAATTGCAGCCTAACCTAGATTTCTGTAGCACTGCTTGTAAATAACCCTGGGGCTCTGTTCAGAGGGAGGGGCTTTAAAGGCAGTGGGAAACGGCTCTAATGCAAGGCTGCGTACTATCGGTACTGTGATAAGACTTGCATCATCAGCAAAGGTGTGGAGCTGAGAAGAAGATAACCGAGAAATATCCGCGTTACTGACTGGCACCAAGCGAAGAGTATTTCTGTCGAATACTGTGCACTTCAGTATGCAATAACATGCATTCCCGCCAAGGAGACGTGCGTTTGCTTAATGAGTTAATGTTCTGCCACGTTGCTTTACCCATGTGGCCTGAGCTTAGTTTGCAATCTCCTAGTGTGCCATAATGCCAGAATTGACCAATTGAGGTTTAGCATTGACAGGAAATCAGACGTGACCCTTTTTACATGCTCTTGGCTTTATAGTCAACGATTTAGCTGTGCACATTATATTTTTCAGCTGATGTTACTAAACCATTGTTTTTTAATGTTTTTTTATTTTTTATTAAATTTTTTATATCCGTTTGTGTTCAATTTAGACTTTTTACATTAAATATCTTGCATATTTGTAGTAGTTCATCCAAAAATTACAATTGTTATTTACTTACCCTCATGTTGTATTTGTAAAGTGGCACCATTTAAAAACATATGAAGCATAATATTCATTTTGCTTCATGTTGAGCATAACCACAATAGAGATGATTTCAATGAAGTTTCTACCATTTTTTTCATGTCTATGTCAGCTACCCTAATTTATCTGCGTATGTTATGTTGTAAAGTGCGAACCAATGGTTCTATCCCTTAAAGTCTCATGTCAGCAATACTGTATGTTTAAAGAGTAAAATAATTTGCATGCCAAGAAAACATATTTCCTTTTATATAAATGGTTTTCACGTCTACAAGCTCTGCGTTTAAAGTTTTAATTGGCAAGGTTCAGCTGTATAATTTGTAATTGTTAGCAGTTCTTAACACTTTTTTTTTTTGGAGAGATTGGAGAGATAAAGCAAAAATAGTACAGTGTTAGGAAGAAAAAATAAAAACGACCCAACATGTTGTTTCGTGTAGCTGTAACGCTGCTGCACAACTCGGGTCAAGACTTTCCGCGCTGTCAGAGGCCTTAAGACCAAAGCTGCACTTTGACATTTTGAAGGGAAAACAGCTTTAAGTACATCGTGCAACCTTTTCCTCCATGCACCTCGAACACAAAGCGGCGATTAAAAAATAGCAGCTTTTCATCGGCGCTCGACATGCCGAGCTCTCGCTACGGTGTTTTTCAGGTGGATTTCTATGGGCTCAATGGAGGTGTCCTGGCCTGTGGTCTCAGCAGAGGGAAAACAGGAGGGAAGATCTGTCTTACAGAGAAGACGGCATGATTCACTAGCTCAGCACGCTGTAGAAATGCGAGTTTAATGTAGCATAGGATGTTAACGCGATGGCCTGGAGACTCAGACATGTTGTCAGCACTGGATGGGAGAAACTGGGCAGATAAAGGCCACCTCTCACAGACACACTTAAATTACCTGCTTACAAATGCAATAATATTGATTTTTAAAGATGTTGTTTACATATTACCATGCCTGATGTTGTGTCTGGCCGATCGATAACAGTTGGGGGTTGCGTTTAAGGATTTGAGAGGAAAATTAAACATTGGGCCTGTTTAATGTTTGCAAGCACCAATTTGTGTCCAGCAGCCTTTTGGATGAAGGGAGGCTCTCTGTTTACCCCTCCTGAGCCGCCGCTTTGAGTTGATCTTTGACTCCCACACAAATTGCCTGCTGTTTACCGAAGTGCGACTCTGTCTGTCGTGATCTTTGCGAGAATGCTTTAGGAGGGTAATTGTGGAGTTGTCTTGAGTGAGCCTAGAGCTGCTACTACCTCCAGAACTACGCCAAGATGGGAAGAAATCAGTCACCGTTTGTTAACAGATTAGCCCGGTAAACCGTAAAGAGTGAGCTTGGTTTGGACTAGAGTGCCAGTTGTTCTCTGGCCACCTGCACATGAACGCCTTAGGCTTTTTAAAAAACATCTACTTGGAGTTAGTGATTTACAGTGTGCTGTTTAAACAATGATATATTAACCTTTTATGATTTGGCCCGGATGTTTTCTTTCCATCTTCAGCTACTTATTGCAGTGGAAAGCAAATTTAGGTTGAAACATAAATCTAGGCGTCAGTTTAAGTATGTCAAGCATGTTCTTGCTTCTGGTGTTCACTGTTATATGGACTGAAGGTCTGCTTTTTCTATAGATACCCTGAGTGCCTCAGGGTGACTTAAAAACATTTAAAATTAGATTACAAAATGAAGATGTTTCTTGTTTGCATCACCCCTCCATAACAACTATTCTATACCATTGAAGAACAAGGATTATAAAAGTTTGATATCTAGACCTTGAGAAGTCATGGAAAGTATTAACATTTTAAAACTTTGTGGGCATTTTTATACTTGATGCTATGTATATATATATATATATATATGTATGTATGTATGTGTATGAATGAATATTATGAATATTATATATATATATATATATATATATATATATATATATATATATATATATATATATATATATATATATATATTTGTATTTTTTTAAAAATGTTATTATTATTATATTATTATATTTTTATTTTTCAAAAATATTTGGAAATGGAAATTGAGTAAAAAATATTAAACATTCTTATCCGGAAATTGACAAATAACAAGAAAAGGATTTAAAGGGATAGTTCACCCAGAAATTAAATTTGTCACTAATTATTCACCATTGTGTCATTCCAAACCGATAAGACCTTTGTTCATCTCTGGAACACACAGATATTTTTTATGATATCTGAAAATTTTTCGGACTCTCCACAATTGTCATTTCTGGGTGATCTATCCCTTTAAGTATTGTTGTGGACGGGTTGGGGGTTGTTAAAAATTGTGTAAACTCTTAGCCCACCATTTTCAGTGGGTAGTCTTTAAGACGTGCAAAAATAGCACCCTTCACCACCGTCATACAATCTTAACACTCTTTCAGCAGAGCCCACTCTGGAATATTCCTCTATGGTTTTATGCTTGTTATTGATCACAGGTTGTAACATTCGTACGTCCTTGGTCTAGGCCATTTGCTCTTTCTTCTCACATTTAGAGAGGTTTCCTTAATCTTCTCCTTTTACCCCCATGTCTATAATAAATCCTAGGAGAATGCGACACCATAAAGCGGACAATTCTAAGAACATTTCTCCTGATATCTTTCCCGAGTCTGTGTTCAGCTACGCCGTTTCCACCACCAATTGAAATCAGTGTGGGCAATAAGCAGGGGGTCTGATTAGAGTTTAATATTCAGGGCATGTGCCGGGCTGCGCTCCGTCCACTCCTTGTGAATCTTAAATCCGTCAATTTAATTTTCTTTGAATGGCACTGGTGTAGAGGACGGGGGTGTCCTCATGCTGCACGACTTGTCAACTTGTGGGATATTTTGCTTGAAGGAATCGTACAGAGTACCTAGTGGATTTTACAGTAAATCCCAGAAACGACCCGTTTAAAATAACTGCATTTTATAACTCATTAGGGATGTTTGTTAAAACAAGAATCACTATTATTGCTCATTATTATACTTAACTCCAAGAATTTCATTTTTAGGTTGGATCTAGCACATATGTGCCCACACTAATAATTAGTTAGGCCTCATCTAACCCAGCAGTCCTTAAATCATTAAACAACTCGGACAGCAAAGATCACGCTGACTAGAATGCGCTTTTCACGCTGGCTTTGGTTTCGAGATCTTAGCCTCTGATAATGTGTGCTTTAAAGAGGCACATGGAGGTGGGGGAAATGGGCCAGACCAGGTGTGTTTGACGCTGACAAACAGACTAACCTACCAACTGGTTCGTAACTTGTAGTGCTGACCAAGTAAATACATCAGATCCGCTGTGGAACCTGAGGACGCGAGCATGTTATTTCTTACAAGTCCACACCACTACGTGTCTTCACACGTCCTGGTGTCTGAGGAGCCAGACATTTTCCTCATTATGTGAGACCACCAGGTACTTGAGTTATTTTACGTTAGTGCATGTAAGTGCTCCCTTCCATAGTGTAAACTAAAACCCCAGCAGATTGCGATTCCAGTAGCATTCATTTAGTCAAATAGATAGCCTGCAATGGAGAAGGGTGTTTCCACATTGTTCAGATTTTCGTGTGTGTGTGGGAAGGTAGTCACCTTGGTAAGGTGAGACCGCTTCAGGAATGCATGTCCGCAAAGAGAAAGACGGTAGTATTATCTTGTTTATGAATGAAATGCAGTAAGTGGGTGGTAGGAACGGCATAGAAATGCAGGCTAGGAAAGAAAGGTGGAACTAAAATGATGTTCTGTAGCCCCATATAAAGAAGATAAAGATTTTTTTTTTCTCATGCACATCATTGATTTTTATATTTATTTATTTAGGTAAGTATCTAGTTCAAGGTTTTCAGGTTTCCAAACATCAGTCATGTTAAGTTTTTCCACCAACTAACCGCTTACATTGGCTGTAGTCTTTAGAATTTGTTTGTTTGTTTACAGGGTTCAACAAAAAGGAGCGTTCTTCTATCTTCTTTTTCCTCTTTGCTTGCTTGATAAGATCAGTAGTTGATTTTATTTATTTATTTATTCTTTTAGATATAACTTTCCCTGCCAACATTTTCACTGCCCACATAAAGATGATACTAAAATTGTCAATTTTATTTCAAGATATGACAGAAAAAAGCTATTTATGTTTTTCATGAAACAAGTTTTCTTCACATTATGGTAGGTTTAACTAATTAATACTAATTTTATTTTTTAAAATTTTCTGTCAACACTAGGTAAAGAGTAGATATTTTAGGTAAAATAATGTTTGAATATACAAGAAAATGTGTAGGCTGTATCACCTCCACTGTGTAATCACCACTAGTGCATTTTAAATGATTCTAAGTACAAATAGGCTATTCCATGTATGCTCTCAGTTAATATTAAATTATTACAGCTGCATGAATAATAATTATAAATAAATTGTTTCTAGATGTTAATATAAAATAACGTCTCATCCCTTCCTAGAAATACTTTTGCTGGGAAGCAATGGTATGAATTCAGGGCAGTACTGATTTAGGCCTATTTTCAGTGAAGTCTAAGTAAAACTTCTAACTGAATCGCACATTAATAAAAAAAAAAAAAAAAAAAAAGACAAATCCTATGCTAGTCTGATAATTTATACTTCTCAATTTTCATTTAGTCTGATAATATGCACAATTTACAACAGAACAGTCTCAAATTTTAATGTTACGTATAAAAATTAAAGTTTATAAAACTCTAAATCACACCCAGGACTGAAATTAGCAACACAGTGAATGAATGAGTCTGTAAGAGGATTGGGCTGAATTCATTGCAGAAACTTTCATGAAAAAGAAACTTGTGTGAAGAGGTATAGTGGTGCCCTGCTGCCATCACTGTGAAGAAGAAAGGTCTTTTGGTACAGTATAGAAGTTATTTTCTGCAAATTCTTAGCCTCTTTCAGGTCAAAATTGCAGCTCTCTTTAAGCATACTACAAAACGAATAGGATCACCTGGGGTTGTCATCCAAAAAGAGTCTGTGAATGTGATTATTTTTAGTTTGCGCTCACATTTGGCTTCTTGGTTGTTTTTCTAATATCTCAGTGTGTTTGATTTATGTGACTTGTATTTCAGGAAATGTTTTCCTGAACAAAAAGCTATGAGCTCTTCGACTGGTGTAGGCTTCTGAAGTATCACAGATATCTCGGCACAGTGTTATCAGTGATTTGCACTGTTTTGTGTCTGTGTCCGCGGGGTACAGTTCCTGCCTTCCTGGTTTCATAACAAACAGATATCCTTGAGAGGTTGTGTTATTGTCTATCCCGAACCCAAATGTATCTCCGCATCTACGTTAAATACACAGTTGGATTGTTGGGTTTTTATTGACACAGACCATTGATCTAGGACAGACTTAACAGTTGTGTTTCTGTTAAACAAGTCGGTGGTTATGTCTCTCAGGCCATCTGTTGCCCCTGTTTTGGGTTAAGGGCACTACTTACCGTTCACACCACACTGAGTCCGTTTACTGTTTGGGAAAACGATGGCTTTGATCAATTCTTGCCATCAAAGTTGCAGCAAATGAAAACATGCAACTCACATGTCACCATACCGTTGTTTGTTTTGAACAAACATCGATCTTCTTTGAAGAGCTCACTTTTGGTTGCATCTTATGCAAGAAAAATATGCACAGTTTAGTTGTATGGTTAAGCATGCTCTTGTGCAATGGGTTTGTAGACACAAGAGAACAGAAATGCTGATTTTTGTATAGGCACTGAATGCCATTGTTGGCCCCTTGCGGCTTGTCCTTCATTTCTGCAAATTAGCAAACTCCAGCACCCCCACTTCTCGTATTCCTCACGTCTGCCATCCCTCCTGCCCTCCCCGGCCATCCGTAGCTGTGTACCGAATGTGACAGTCCCAGCATCGCACTGCTCCAGCCCAGCACCTCGAGACCTTGTAGCTCATTCACAGATATTGCAGATTCACTCCCTCCCTTTGCTGCCAAGCGGCGTTAGGGCAAGTGTGTGTGAAGGAGGGCCATCTGGCCATCTTACGGTTTCAACCGTGATATTCTGAAACCTGAATGAGATTTTTTTAGTGCTGATGAATTCATAGGGCAGGATATGTGTTTGTTTTGGGTGTGCCATTAGGGCAAGTGATTTGGTTCTCCTACGTTGTGGTTGATAAGTCACCGAGATGTTTTATTATTTATTATTTATGTTGTTGGCCAAGTCTCTTTTTTTTCTTATTTTAGTGGTGTCTTGCACACTCTTGATTTGACCTTGTAAAAAGTATTTTTCTGTATGTGCGTTTGTTGTTTACAGGCGCCTTGGCGATTTACAAAAAAAAAAAAAACCCCCACAAAAAAAGTAACCGCTTAGAAACAATAACCTTTTGTCTGGGTGGCCAGAGACAATATGCTATGTGTTTATGCACTGTATATAAATATTCCAAAAGAGGTTCCTCTAGGGGAACCCACTTTTCAGTTTGACTTACAGACAGCATAAAAAAAAAAATTGACCCTTTTTAATTTCACACATTACTGGTCTTACTATGAATAATTCATTTGTGCACAAAAGAATAGAAATAAATGGAAAGAATAGTTGTAATCTTTAATCTTCCACCGAAAAAGTAGCCTATTCCTTTTGAAATATGTCAGCAAAGACACTTAAGTCCTCCGCAGTTTTTAAAGTAAATGGACAAAGGTTTATTCATAGGTGTCGGATTTATTAAAAATTGTATTTTAGAATTTTCATCTAATGTACATCTAAAATGTCTTTTATAAACTTTGGTTAAATGTATACATAATTTATTCAGAGATTGCCAGGAAAATAGCTTTGAATCTGGCATGGCTTTAAAAAGTGAATAAATACAAAAAGCAAATCCAATCTCGTAATCCAATCAAATGTAGGTTTGCGATGGAGTGGCGCATATCCAAAAACAGTCCAAAATTTTCCTCAAATTTTCTGAAAGATTCCAAAAATCACAGAAACTTTTAAAAGTGAAAAGTTCAGGATATTGTTTACTACTTTGCAATCTTAATCAAATCCCAACAGATAAAACCAAGGCCCACACTATGCCTTATAGATAGTTGTTTCCAAGGATGTCAAATCACTGAAGAATATTAGTAAAATGGTTCACAAACATAGGTTCATGGTGAGAGATGTATATATCATCTACCGTTTTATCCCTCCAAGATTGGGACATGAAATCAATCCCTGCAACCACAAATTCTGCCAGGAACTGTGAGTGCTGCTCCTCTAGCAGTTGGGGTGTATCTCTGGGGTGTTTTTTGGGGTCATGATGGTGTCCTGGTACATGTTAAGAGCCTGGGGGTTGCCAGCTGTCCCTGGTATCCTCTACCAACTGGCCTCAATTGTCTATCTGCTCCAAGATTGTGGTTTTACTGGTGGTCTTTGAAAAGAATCTGATCCGCCCCTAAAAAGCACCTGCCAGAGAAGCAGCCTTCATGGGCCCTGCACGGTTTACCCTTTTTTCTCTTTTTTTTTGTGAGAAAAGTGGTTATTCTCTCAAGATGGTTGTTTCAGATGATCAAAGCCCATCAGACGAGATTACAAAGGTGTTTTTACAGAGGCCCCTCTTGACCTATGTGACTTTTATTTGAAGAAACCGGTGTCATTTATTTACCAAATTCAAAGACTGATTTTAAGTTGCAGCCATATTGGATAATTTAAGCAGAATTTAAGAAGATTTAAGGAATGTGTGAAGTTCTGCTCTGAAATGACTGCCTGGATTGCCCCAGGACAGTCATTTAGGTAATATAATCAATCAAACTGACTGACTATTAACATTCTGAGATTGCACTCTATAGCTTGGATGTAGGCTATTGCTGTTAATCGCAACTTGAAGTGCAGTGCCTTCTCATTTATTAATAGTGTCTTAAACTAGGCAAGGCGTTTTTAAACCTGGTTTGTAAGTAGCGTTTTATGCTAACAAGCATTATCATGCTACCTACAAAATCGGAGGATTTAACTAGTATGAGCTTTTTCTCATAATCTCGTAATCTTTTTGTTGCCGTCACATAATTACAGGCAACCAAGGAAGCTCTAAAACTGAGCACAGTCAGACTCTTCACAAGCCATACTGCCATCTTGAGAGAAAGAGCTGACGTCTGACTTTACCGAGTTTTAATCAAAGTGAACATGCGTTCCTTCTCGTTTGGGAAAGCTGCACAATTCCCTAAATTGTTTCTCACAATTCATTTTAGCTTGTCATCAAATTAAAAACGCATCGGAGAGGTGTACAGCACCACTTCCCTAGCTTTTTTCATATCTTAAAGCACAGCAGCATCAAACGCTAATTTCCAAGCAGAAAAATCACATTACGTCATTCCTGCTTGTAGCTGTTATCCGGTAGCTTTGTTTCCAATGCCTCTAATACATTCATTGCTTATTAACGTGATATGGGAAAGCAGGGGTGTTTATTATTGTGAAATAATCTATTTATCCTGTTTTTAAAAACAAATTTTGCAGTGGCCTACAGGTGGGCGTTGGAACTCGAGATGGCGTCACTGTAATAAGCCGGAGGGGCTAAAGACTCCCATTGTTGTAGGCATGCATGTGGGGTCAATATGTTCTCCACACCCCATTCTCAAGTATCGGGATGCTGACAGGTCCTTCAGTTCATGTTTGCTCTACAGGCATGTTTGGACCTGTGTGTTTGCCAGGGCACTTTCTTTTAAAAAGGACCCTGGGTGTGATGGTTTCAGCCCCTAGCTGCAGTATGCCTGCTGGTGGCTTTTATATGTTTTGTTTCACTCTGTTGTTTTAATATGGATTTACCTCATGCCGTTCTTTCCTGTTGTGGTCCACAAAGGCTCACCCAGATTCACTCATGCATCTCATGAATTGAATTGTTAAGGGACATAACATGGTCGCTGTTCTTGGCGTGCTTGCACACTGGAGTTTACTCTGCGTCAGAGAGCAAATTCAATTTCAGGGGATAGTGAGTCACAAGGACATAGAAGAAAAACGCAATATGACATAATGTTAATAGAAGTTGTGAATTTTAACTATGCAATGTGCTTTGATGTAAACCACCATCTAATGGAAATTTCAGAGGAGTTTGCTGTACTTCTGTTTGATTTCGTACTGCTGTCTTTCCACAACTTAAATTTACTAATTTTGCTTTCCTCTACTGATGCTTTCTTACCAAAGTAACATATTCAGTGATAAAAGAAGTTATTGTCAGAGTCATGGTGTAACGGTTAGCGCACATGCTCCAAACACTTCAGGCTATGACGCTAAAGTCAGAAAAGACAGGTTATGGGTCAGTGACGCTTCCTGGGCCAGTGCTCCTTTTCTTCAAATAATTTCTCTACTGTCAAAGGATCAGACCTTGAACTGTCATGGAATTTTAACATTGTAGTTTTTCAGACCCAGAAATGAATTGGAGAAATGATGAAATCATACAATGAATACTTATTTTTTCTAAATAGTTTGTTCACACTTTAGTTTGGGTACCAACTCTCAATAAAGTAGCCTAACTATTAACCATGAGTTTTGCCTCAAACTCCTAATTTGCTGCTTATTAAAGGGCTAGTTTGCCCAAAAATGAAAATTATGTGATTGGGTTAATCACTCACCCTCACGTCATTCCAAATCCATGAGACCTTCATTCACAATCTTCTAAACACAATATAAGATATATTTGATGAAATCTCCAGGCTCCAGACTGCAACCATTTGTTCTGTTGGTGCACCAAATTTTTGTGAGCATGCGCACTGGCGTGACCAACGCGTTGTCCAATTCACAGGCTCTGCCATTTCTGTTGCATTTGAGAAACATCAAACCGCAAACGAAACAAAAGCGAAGCTAAACCGCGCTACGTTTCAGCTATTTATCAGCTTGGATAGATACACAAACAATCTTGTCTGGGCTCAGAACATCTGATTTTGTGACACTGTTACTGCACAGATGTGAACGTGCTGTGAGATCCAGTGAGAAGCATTTGAATTCGCTGCACAATGATAAGGTTGCTGTGAGATGTACTGAGAATCATTCAATTTCTGCACATGAATCTGTTATAAACAGTGTTGACACACATCAGGAAACCAGAAACGGTAACGCTAATTGCATTACATTATTCATTTCAAGGTTTTTACAACCTTTTAAGAGAAAATTTCAAGCACTTTTCAATGACTTAAGCATTTCACACAACTATTTCCAGCACTTTAAATCAGTAAGATGATCCAGTTTGAATGTTCATCCCATTAAAAGTAACAAAATATAATCACTGAAGTTGGTCAGGTCCATATACTAGAAGAATAATGGTTCATTTATTAAGAGGGGAATATATATATATATATATATATATATATATATATATATATATATTTTTTTTTTTTTTTTTTTTTTTTTTTTTACTGCTTTGTTAAAAGTACATTTTTGTATGTATCTTAACTAAAGCTTGGTGCTTTACTGTCAAATCTGTATAAACCATGAAGAAAAGGAACATAAACAAGAAATGAACATGTAATTTTACTAGAAACGACACCTTATTAATGCAAAATAATATTTTATGATTAAATGATGTATATTTTAATACTCCAAAACACCACCCCCAGTGTTACCAAATCTGCTACTGGCGCCACCATCTGTAGAATTTAGTTGCTCTGGTGCCACTGCTATCAAATGTTAGTCTGGAGCCCTGAAGAGTCAGAAAGCTCTCAGATTTCATTAAAAATATCTTCATTTGTGTTCTGAAGATGAACAAAGGACATAGGTTTGGAACGACCAAATTCTCATTTTTGGTGAACTAGCTTATCCCTTTAATAGTTTGAGTTAGATTAAATTTAGCTATGAGATAAGATTAAGTATTCTAAATATGGTCATACAGACTAAGGCCAATAAACAGCCAATATGCATGCTAATAAACAACTAGTTAATAGTGTGATTTCGTCTCTAAGGTTTTAGGCTAAAAATTTTTAACATTTTTTTTATTTGAGTAAATATTGCTTCTTTAAATCTATATATGCTTCGCTCTCTAAAATATTATAAATAATACCTATCAGTGCAAAAACAATAAAATAATTCTCCTTTTGTAGTTGCAAATCCCTATAAAATATTTGAAACATCATTATGCTCTAATGACAGTGACTGCTGTTATTTGACTTGTTTTAAAGCCATGAAAACCTAGACTATTGTTTCAAATGGAAACATTAATTATTTTGGTCTCAGTAAAATGAGAGGATGAATTCTTTCTATTTATATATTTCACTGTCAAGTAAACTTGCCAGAGTCTGGCCTGCATTGGTGACTTTCATCCTGTTGCCAGGGTCGGCTTGGTTTTCCAGTCGTGAATGACTTCTTTAGCCAGCCTCTATCTTATTTTGCTCATGCCCTGCAGTTGCCATTAATAGAAGGCTCAGCTATGTCAGAGGAGGGTGGGGAAGGAGTACAGTGTGAAGTGGAGAAGGTCAGCTTTGAGCTGACCGGGGCTTAGGCAAAAGCGACCGTTCTGATTGGCTCCTGGAGGTTTTCCAGGGGCAGCGGACATCCAGGCTGACTGCTCACGCGTACAGCGTGCTATTGATGGCACCGTATCGGAGTCATTAATCACCACTGTCAGTCTCTTCGGGGAGAGGCCCGCTCTCCGTTACACACTCACCAAATGAGGAGTGTGGTTCTAACCCTTGACCCTGCTGATGGTGCATACCTCACTATAATGGGAAGGACTTCAGACTACCACTGAGGGACTCTCTGAACTAATACTATGACAGTGAGAGCATCGCAGGGTTTTACTGTTTTGGCAGTACTTTGGGTTGGTAGCTATTTAAAGTCTTGGCGTCAAGTGCCTTGCCAACACCAGTGAGGAAAATACAGACATGCAATATGAAATGACCAAAGTGAGCAGTTGCCGATGACTTCTAATGAAATGTGGGATCTCTCTCTGTTTAATAATTCATGAATACTTTGGTCTCAAATCGGAAGGTAATAAAGAAAAAGAGTGTGCCTGGTATACACCTTTCTCCTCATGTTCTGCTCCGTTCCTTCCTATAATGTTGCATAACTGCATTTTTGCACAAACAAGAAGCTCCAAGGCAGTTTACTCTCCCTGCTTGTTTAAAAAAAATCAAGTTTGTTTAGCTAGAATAAAATTCCTGTTTGAGATCACCTTGCCTGTGGTCATATTCTCAGTTCTCAGCTTGAAGCATTTTAATAGCAGAATATTGCAAAAAATTTGTATTTTGCCAGGCTCTAGTTTCAGGATCCTTAAAAATAAACTTGACATCACCTTGCGTACATCGGGTTACTGGGTTTTCAGTTGCTGATGTTTATTTATATCATATTCTTCAGATCTCTCTTGCGGCGCATTTATATTACAGCTGTGAGCTTTGGTAAATGTGTTTTTATGGCATCAACAGTATTTGCTCTGAGGTAAGTGCACAAGACTAGTCCTTCCAGTTACAGATGAGTGAAATATTTTTCCTAAGGATCATCAACTATGCATTGTGATTTAATGGGAAATACATTTTGTCAACTCTTTTGGCATATTAAACAACTAAATTAAGGTGGGGATTCTTTTTGTTATTGGACTTAATCACTTTGGACTTAGCCACCTTGGCTCTCTTTTTTTTTTCTTCAAAGTTAGAGGCTGTGAGTAAACATCGGTGACTTGCTCCAGCTGGAATGCGTGACTCAATGCCTTTTATAAGCTTGTCCAATAGCACGGGCCCTGGGGGGTGATGGACAAGGGGTGTCACCATGGTACCAGGGCAAAGGGCGCTCTTCCCCTTTGCCAACTGCACTGTCGGCAAACCTATTACTGCTTACCCTCTCCCCCAACCTACATACATCCCTGTCAAATCCTAATCTCCCGGAGCGTCCACTGGACTGTTTCAGGCCTCCAACACAATGGCCCTCTGTAGTTGTGCTGGCATGTGGAGACTAGCCTTCAGGATTCTCTTTTTTTTCCCACACATGAAATGATTTCCATTTTGTCTTTAGAGCAGAAAGGTCCATTTCAAAGGCTTCTTGGGTCAAGTTTGACTACTGAAAGAGTCCGAGTCTACTGCCGGTGAGACTGGCGGCAGGGTTCTTGTGACCAATGCAGATTCTTATGCCGGGCTGATCAAGGGAGGAATGCTGTGATAGGTCCCCTTTTTCCACCTTTTTGAAAGCAGCCCGCCATTCCTGAGAAATGAATGGGCGTCTTTATCCGTAACCGGAGATGAGGTTTAAGTTCTTTCATGTACCTGCCAATTCCATCAGGCTCTTTGTGAATGCTCAATGGTGGGACTGTAGTGGAAAAGTGCAGAAAGCTGAAAAGGGTCATGCTACTGACTGTACCTCCAGTCATACCTGTCAGCGTCAATGATGTGTGATAAGACTTCAGGCATTCTACAGATTAAAAAAAAACCTTAAAAAAGGGTGACATGGTTTTCAGCAGGAGGTGGAGTTCTCGTCTTAAGTCTACAGTGCGTGTCAAAAAAGATTGACTTAACAAGTTTAAAACTAGAGCACTGGCGGTGTTTAAAGCACGTGTTTGGCAGGTATTACAAAACAGCATGATAATCTGATGTCTGAGGTGTTGAATGTTTAAAGAGTGAGTGTTTTTGTGATAGAGCCTTGCAGAAGGAAGTCGTGGGTGCAGGTGTCTCAGTAGTAACATATTCATGAACAACAGTTCTGTAATCTTTATATGTGAACATAAAAAGTGTTCAAATCTTGTTTGTACTTGCATGACTTTTCTAACTATCCAACAAGACTTGTCTGTCAGGAATTGACTGAGGATTGATTGAAGGGGAGGGGTTGAACAATAACAGGACTTGCCAGAAAGTAAACTGAGTTCAAGAGGCAGGTTGTTCACTTTTTTATCAGGAAACATGTCTTTGGAGCAACATGCACAAATTTCACTTTAAAACCACAAGTATTAGGAAATTAGGGGAAATAAAAAAACTGAAGTAGCTATTGTTTATGGTGACATTTCAAAGACTTGTTTTGCTGTGTGAAAATCGAAAATGGTACTGTCTTCACTGAAAAATCTGAATAACACATTTCTAGCAGATTTATTTGTTGGCCTGTGAGGTACATCAGCAGTTATTATAAATTCTCCACTAAGCTCCTATTGGAAACAAAAATGTAAGAGACTCTGGACTTCAGTGACCCGTTCCAAATGACTCGAAACTTTAGAGCCTTCGCAAGATTAGTCGGACACTAAATCCCAATGATTCATTCGGTGGTGACTTGAAATGAATAGCTTATCGAACTGAAGGAATCTGATTTGAATTTATTTTTATTTAAAAACCTATGGCGGAAGCTTCCCAGCAGTTTGTCGGGAGTTGATGAGCCTTGGCTCGCACACAGTTTGAGTAAATCTAATGTTTTGTTAAACATTTCTCTGAAATTCCTACTCTTAACCTGCAAACACACCTTATGTTCTATCACAGTATCACAATATTATTGCTCTCGGTAGTATTCGTGTTTTTGTTTTGTTTTTCCTTCCACCATATGTCTTAGAAAGACACCAAAGGATAATCTAAACATTCTCAGACTGTGTTTTGTCGGCGTCTGGCTGAGACCGCAAATAAACCTGACTTTGAAAATGATTGTTGATTATTTGGACTTTGTTATAGGAGTAACTTCCCTACTGGCTTTCAGAATGAATCTCCGAAAGATAGCAAGGTGAATTGGACCTACAGTGTTGCTGTTTGGGAGTCTTCTGAAGAAGCTCCCTTCCTACCGAACACAGGGAGCGTGAGAGACCGCCTCACCCGTCTCGTATCCGCTTCTCTCGTTCATAGGTTGGATACAAGGGCTTAAGAGCAGTTCTCAGGGGAAATGAGCTGCATTGTGCAGAGCAGCTCCCTCTTCAAATGCATAAAATCTGCGGCCCAGCCTGCACTAAACCCATCCCTCTTTTCACTGCAGGCTTTTTCGTCTTCCTTTCTGAATGAAAGACCTGCATGAATAACAAACTTCTAGAGTGTAGAGCTCTCCCCCCAAGAGACAATTCAGATGGTGTGCATTCCTCTGAAGTGTTTGAACCAGTTGGTCGCTATGGACTGACCCCCTGTCTCCGTCCATTTCTTTCAACGCTCATGGAGCGGGTTACTCTTCTAGTGCAGGGTGTTTTTTTTTCAGGGACATGTTCGGTGACGAATGAGGCAGGGAGCGAATGAAAGGCACAGTGTGAGAGGAGAAAAAGGAGAGAGAGCTGTGAATGGTAATCAGATTAGTCTTGATCCACCTGTGTATGCGTGCATGTGGGTAAGCAAGCACTGCGAAACATCAGTGCTGGCAGAGACCGAAGATCTGGCTTATACCATTAACCTAAAGTGATTTACGGCAACTTAATGATACGTAACTTATTTGATACCTTGGATGGTATTTGAATTGGGTTTTGACCTAATTGACTAATGTAATTGTAATGTAACAAACAACTAGTCAGGCCAACAAGTTTGCATGTTGTGCAAAATTTTGTGTGTGTGCGTGTGTATACCATGAGCATTGTGTTTTAAATATCTAAAAACTATTACTAGGTATAAAATATATATTTTATGCATCTCAAGATTTGTTTTAGTCAGCTGCATCTAACTATTTTTGAATACAAACATATCTATCTTTCCATCATCGTTTTCATGCGCTTTTAATTATTCCATTGAAAACAAGTGACAGAAATGTAAATAAAAAAATAAATAAAAATAAACCATAACTTGCAAAACGGTTTTTGAATGCAAATAATGGAAGATGGAAACATCTGAAAAGTCATGTGACTTAGCACTATGGGACAACATAACCTGACTAAACGGTTGACTGATCTCTTTGCACAGCATGTGAAATGTTGTTATGGTCATTCTTAAATGCCCGAGCAATGTCTGTCGTCAAAGTCTTTCTGTATTGCCTTTTTAATTACATGACTGCATTTCCAAACAGCAGGCATCTGCTCGGAAAGCAATGACTGCATTTATTGTGTGACTAATTTATTAAAAATGAAAATTATTATACTCAGTTGCTTCTCCTACTTGTCTTAGTGATATTTAGTTCCAGTTTATCAGGAAGTGAAAATAGTTATCTTTGACTCGTAGGATCGAATCGGTGCTTATTCACAAATGTTTCATGCGAAATTCCAATTTCGCATATAAATTAAATCAGCAATTTTGGATGGAAACCCAGCTAACATGTCTTGTATAAAGACCCACTTCCGATACTATGACCCTGTAGATGGTTGGGTAAACCTGAACAAATACATAAGCTAATACCAACAGCTTTATTTTTTCCCCATTTTACAGTGCCAACATGACGGATCACTCTGAAGGTGCATTGGTCGGACAAATCAGAGTAGTCTTTTGCTATTGAAATGCTTGTTAATTAATTCCTCTCTTTCTCTTTCTCAGTGCAGGTCTCAGAGGCAGCCCCTTAACTATGGGATTTCAGAACTACTGAGGGAACTTCCACAAAAAGAGGGAAAAGGGGCCGGCAACGGGAACAAAAGGAGAGGATTGAGCTTTTGAAAAGAGGATCAGTTCTTTCAGACTCAGTGGGGTGCATGCTGCCCCCTCAACTGGACGTCCTCTTTTGTGCGAGCAAGAAAAAATAAAAGCAGACATGCGCAATAAACTGAGAAAGTTCCGGGATGGGGGATGCCCCATGATGGGGCAGAGGGACAGGACTTTTCTGGTGCTGCTGATCGCAATGGTGCTGACAGTAACAGAAGTGCGGGCTTCCTGGGATCAGAACCCAATGGAAGTTCTAGGTGATGTAGGGCAGTTGGAGGCATCTATGCACTCGGCGGTGCTGTCAGACCTACATGAGGTGGAAGCGGCAGTAGCTGCGGTGTCGCAGCCCGTTGGCTTCCCAGACTCCTCAGCGGTGGTGGGCCGGGTGTTCCAAATGTTGGTGCCCATCAAAGCGAAGAACTCCAGGAGCACAGTAAAGGTGAGAGGGTGTTCCTTCAGTGCACATGGCATCCTTCAAAATGCGTTGCAAATGCATGCAAACATATTTGTCCTTTAGTGCTCAGTGGATCGTCCCTGGTCTATCAGATAGCACCACACTCCTCAGCCAGTGTACTCAGTCAGTGCAAAATACGTGACTTTGCCCCAAGCGCTGCTCAAATCTTATTCTACGCTTTCCTTATGACTGATGGACCATAAAATGTGTTGGTCCCTGTAATAACGCAATACTACTTGCAAACACGTGGTCCGCATTCTGGATGGCATAGAGCTTTCAGAAAACTGTGGGCTGACGCATGGGAGGTGCTTTACATTTAGATCAACAGCATAAACAAATCTGTTTGTTTTCCAAAATTTCTGTGAGGGCATGGAATTTATTTTCTGCTTTTGTGTAGCTGATGCTACAATCGGCTATTTGTATAAAGCCCAACAAGGTGTGTGCTTCTAGCAGCTTGTCAGCTTGCATTTCTTTCATTCTGAAAACCGAGCAGTGCACTAATGGTGCAGACACAATGCAGCCCTGACCAGGCATCTTTTGTTGACCACCCAGCCATTTATGAGACATTTTTAACCACCCCGTCCATGTCAACTGTTGTTAAAAGCGTGACCCTGTCCGTATCTGTTCATTGTGTTTCTCCGTCCCATCAGAATGTTGGGTGGCTCTCCCAGAGTTTCTTTGTAATCCTACATTCACTGGATCATTTCTGCCCTGTCAAGCGCATTTTTAAGTTGAAACCACAAGCCCCTTTGTGCACTTTCGGAAAATCTGTCTTGACAGCTGTGCCAAAGAATCCACCGCCCAACAGTTAAAGCTGCCTACAGCTGTTCCTTTGCATAGCCATTCAGACCTGTCCAGACTAATAGCCCACAGTGAACTTCCCCTCTCGTTCCTTAACAGCATTTAAAATCATCTTTGCAAATGATAAATAATTTTCTGGTGTCATGAAAAAATGAATTGAATCTAGTGGTTGACTGATATTTTTTTTTTTTTGCCGATATCTTGGAAAGCAAGGGGGTCTATATATGGCTGATATGTAGCTTATTTAAAATTAAAATTTAAAGCATTCAGTTCACATGGACCGACCATCACACAGAGAACACGCGATCATGCCAGATAAAAATGCACACTTCACAAGATCTCAAAACTTGAGTTTGCAAGGTTTGTGAAATTAAATGGTCATTAGCCATTCAAAGATTTGTTTAAATTATATAAATGCGCATTTTTTTAATCCTGATTGCAAACAAGAAAGTATTATTTTTGTCTTTCAATTACTTACAATATAAAAGCAACCATTATAATACTTTTTGCATAGATTAATTATATCTGATTATTAGACAAACTTATATCTGTATTAGACAGAAATGTTAATGACGACATCGAACAAGATGGAGAATGTGAGCACTGTGTGCTTATGCGTTGCCTTTCTCAGCATCGTCAAAATAAAAGTCCCGCCGCGAACACGTCAGCCAAACAGAAAAACGTAACTGCCGATTCCGATATTGGAAAAATGCCAAATAATGGCCAATATATCGGCCTTGGCGATATATTGGTCAACTGCAGTGTTTAAAAACTTGGATTGGTTGCACAAAAAAACCTAGCAGAGTGGTAAAGGTGATTATGATCATACTGTCATTTGTAAATATGGCCTCAGTATATAGAAAGATACATAGATAACATAGGTAATTTTCCTACAATATAAATGCATAAACCTGAATTTAAAAAATAAAAATAAAAGTTTACATTAACTTACGACACAAACTATAATCTTGTTTACACTTAATATTTCAGTTGAATTTTGATTTTATTTGAATTCTAATAAAATACCACTCAGTAATATCTTGAGTCAGTAAAGTCCAAAGACCTTTGTTCACACCAGACCCATCTGTATGGTTTCCACGAAATGCTCGGACCCTCAGATATTCATAAATAACCTACTGTGCAAAAGATCCTTTTGAAGTCACTGACCTACTTCATGCTTTTACATTTCTTGCCTCCATTTTATCAAAAGGAACCAAGGGGACAGGCTTAAAAAGAGAGAACTTAACATCCCCTTGTCCTGTTTTGAACATAAATAAAACAGCACAAAGCTCTAGTCTTAAATGTCAAAGCCAATTGACAATTGCTCAATCATTTTGAGATATGGAGGCAGATGCTAATGTCGATCCTGTTTGAACGACTCAGCGAGCTTCTCTCTCCCTCATCCTTTCATTTCTCTGAATTCCTCTCCTCCTGCTCCTTCACACTCGTCCGTGACGGCAGGATCCTTCATCTTCTCTCCAGCCCCTCCCTTTTTCAGCACAAAGACTGGCACTGAAACCTAATTAGCCTCAGCAGTGAGGCAGTGGAAAAGTTGTATTCCTGCAGCTGATAATAAAATGGCTTTGGAAATATGAGTCACTGTATGTCGAAGGGGAGACGTATGTAACTCAAGATTGCTCCGTCTGGGTCTCGTGGATGCATATTCGCCTTTTTGTTATGATGCTCTCTGCATAGCAACCAGCTTTTGCGGTGCCGGTGTCATAGCAGACTAGAATTACTCTGCCGCACCACTGGCCTTTCAGCAGTCTTTATGCAGCCTTCTCGTTTTCAGAAACGAGGTCCTGTAATTTCTCATTTTAGGTGGGATTGAAAACAAAGGGAACAGAACACAGCCTTTGGCTTGTGTGAATGAAACAACACTGCGGTGCCTGTTATGTCCACTAGAGGGCAGTTAGGGGTTAACTAGTTAAGTGTCCTTGACCGTTCTCCTTGTGATTGTTTCAGGAAATGGAGCTCTGTGGATTTACACCATAAATAAGCCCCACTTTTAGAATTTATCCCTCTTTCTTCAGGCTCCTTATTTTGCAGATGTCCTATCAAATAGGTCCTATGTTGAATTCAAATGTCGAGTTACTGCATATGCCCATCTCCACCAGTCAGCCATGAATGACAAGGCCAGAAGAGCTGTAATTTTCACTCTTTCATAACATGTCAGTGTTTCGATACCAATCCAAGATAAAGAATACTCCTTGCCATTCATGAGATTTATCTTCACTGCATTTTTCCCCCCCTCTACACGTTAACAGTTTTCTCCTTTGTTCATGCTTGTTTCGCCGCTAGGATCAAAAGCTGACATTCCCTCCTCACCGAATAGCAATTTAAAGTTTTATTATAAACAAACAGCTGCTCTCCCGGTGAGCCTTTTATTCTGTTTCCATTTCATTCCCTGTCTAGAAAAATGTCAGCATGCAGAATCGGCATTCATATGATAACTTTCATTTACCCAGATGAAGGTTGAAGAAATGGAATGCCATCAGCCACTTGAAGCCTGTTTTGATTTCTGCTAGACGGCTGAAAATCCCTTCCCCTTTGTAAATCCCTCTTTTAAGTGACCTAAACACACCCCACATTTCATTTGTAATTTTCAGCACAAAAATGGGTCATGTTCCACAGTCCACTGGAAATGGCCATCCGTTTTCACTAGGTTAGAGTGGGTTAGATCACTTTTTTGTCATTCTGTCTTGAAATTAGAAGTGCAAATACTTCGCTCCTCAAAATGTGATGTGTGATGAAGCATGTGCAAATGTGTTCAGAGACAGAGATGAGTGGAGTTGCATGAATTTTTAACCAAAATAAATGGGTTAGTCATTTCTTGTAAACAAATGCTTGGCCAAACTAAAGGGCTCTCCCACTTCAAATTCTCCCCACCGCCTCCTTTGTCTCCATTTCTCTCTCTAATATCACAAAGACATGCCTGAGCCTACTCCTTCAGAACTATGAATCTTATCTTTTCAGCTGTCTTCATATCCCAACAATGGGATCTTTTATTCCTGCAGACTCTTCTGTAAGCGTGCCCTAACAATGGGCGGCTTTATTCGACCCACAACGAAGGGAGTTTTGATTTTTCCATGTAATTCCTTCATTTCAGTGGGGAAAAGTTTATTCTTCTCATCAGGCCTTTTAGATTTTGCTATTACAACCCTATCACAGAGGTCCCAAGTGTTGTTAAAGGGATGGTTCATCCAAAATTAAAATTGTCATTCAGATGCTCACTTTTACGTTGCCCCACACTTGCTTGACTCCCTTTCTACTGTAGAGCACAACAGCTCTAAAAGTTTGGCAGAATGTTAAAGACTGACAGTCGCCATTCCCATTCCTTGTATGGAAAAAGATTCAGTGAAAGGTGACCCAAGTGGGCTCTCTCATTTTGCTTAACATGACCTTTGGAAAGGAATGTGATTTTCTACATGTGCCATTTGGAAACATCCCAACAGCTTTGCCGCAGCAACTGAAATAGGAAGGAAAAATCAACTCGTAAATATTCTCGTTGTTGACGTACTCTCTGCACTCGTTTCTGTCTTTACTTGCTTTCTACATTTAAGTCAAGAGAAACATGCCTTTGGCAGAAGTTATACTGTCTTTAGTGTGGGTTGCATGAATCATCACTATGGAAACTATGTGGTTCCCTGAATGTTAACGTGTGTGTGTGTATGTGTGTGTGTGTGTGTGTGTGTGTGTGTGTGTTCGTTTTGTCACTGATGCTCTAGTTTCAGAAGGCAGCATTGAAGACTTGCCTTAACCTTCCGTTTTGTTCTAAAGCAAGGCCTGAAGAGGCACCAGAATGTAGACACATGCCATCTGTGCCATATGTTTCATTGCAGGGATGGTTTCAGTTTGAATATAAACAGAATATGTAAGGTAATTTTTGCCAATGCTGTATATCTATTAGCTGTGGTTTTTACAGATAATGAGGCGAAACGCAAGTATAGATTCAGTGGCAGTGCAGAATCAATTCTCTAATTGAAGGATGATTCCAGAATTGATCGTAGTTTGACACATTCTGTAATTGATAGCTGTGGCCCATTTCTGTGTTTTAAAGGAATAATTCACCCTAAAATATAAAAGGTTTCCAATTTTCTTCTCTTTTTTTTATACTCTCTAATGTCATTCCAGATTGGTTTGACTTTGTGGAAACAAATTTAAATTTGACAGCTTCAAGTGGTGTAAATGATTGTTATTTTGCATCTGCTAAAATACCACTGTTCTGTGCAAGCCACATACCTTTTGAAGTGAAGCTGTGTTGATGTTTCAAACACACACTATCAATCAACAAGACTATAGATTAGCCTATAATTAGACTCCCACCTGAATTATTAATGACTCTTAAGTGATCAAATAGGTTCACAATCAAACTCGCACACATGTACTGACTGGTTGATGGGAACATTCAAAATCAAGATTGTGAAAGGCAGAGAGAGGGGTGTGGTGCTGGTGCATTTTTGTGTCTAAACCTTTTGAAGGCTGTCAATTTAAATAAAAAGCCCAGCTGCTGATGCCCTCACTCCCTTAGTGACTGCGGTGCACTGGTTTGAGTTTTAATGACCCAACCCATGAGCTCTGGGTCTACATAATGTATGAACCAGGACTTATTAATGATCATATTAAGGGGCTGGAAGCAGAGGATGTATTTTTGCATTTGCAAAGAAGCGTGTTTTTGCTAATGGATCATCTCAATGCCATTGATTCATTATTGGTTATTTTTGATTGAGCGCTCGTTGAACATCTCTCCAGCTGGTGGAGTATCTTCTGCCGCAGGGAGCTCTATGCCACTCTATGAGCACTCATTCATTTTAGTCTTTACTCCTCTTACTGAATTTCAAGATACTGACTTTGCTCACAACCAGGAAATACTGAATACAAAAACTACAAATGATGCGTCAAAGACAGCTTTGATTCATGTGATTGGATATTAGTCATATTATAAAGTGGGATTTACATTCAGGTTTTAAGTTGTTTGACTTGGCAGTGCATATCTGGAATCACTGTAAGCTCATTTGTCTTGTTACATTTCAGATTCAAGTCAATCAAGTGTGGTAATTGTTATTTCTCCTCCTATTTTACAGATCACAGAAGCAAGCAAGGATGTGCTCCCAGCATGGTTGCACTGGGATGCAGAGAGTGGCACACTTCAAGGCCTTCCTCTAGAGACAGACAAGGGTGTTCACTACATATCTGTTTCTGTTTCTAATGAGAGCCAAGTCTCCCATAGCCCAGATGTGTTCTCCATTGAGGTGCACCCAGAGGAGCATGCTGATACTGACCCTTTTCAGCTTGCAATTCAACAGTCAGCCAGCAATGATGTCCAACCTTTCATCTGTGGCAATGAGGAACCTGTTACTGTCCTTACTGTCATTCTGGATGCTGACCTCACAAAGATGTGCCCGAAGCAGAGGGTGGAACTACTTGCTAACATGAAGAAGTTCTCTGGCATGGGACTTCAGCACATGAAGATTTTGCCTGTGGTCAACAACCGTTTGTTTGACATGTCTGCTTTCATGGCAGGCCCGGGAAATGCCAAGAAAGTGGTTGAAAATGGAGCCCTTTTGTCCTGGAAACTTGGTTGCAGTCTGGATCAAAGCAGCATTCCTGATATCAGTAGTGTTCAGGTTCCAGCAAAAGAGGGAACCATGTCTGCACAGTTGGGATATCCGGTCGTTGGATGGCATATCGCTAACAAAAAGCCCCATGTACCTAAAAGGGTGCGAAGGCAGCTCAACAACACCCCCACTCCCATGCAATCATTACCACCCCCAACAACTTACCCTGACCCCCCAACCCGTATCGTTCCCACACCAACTTCTCCATCTATTGCTCCTACCTCAGAGAGTTCTGCCCCACCTGTCCGTGGTCCTATGCCACTTCCTATGAAACCTACCATTCGAAACAAAGATCCCCCTGCTTACACTCCAACCTTAGGCCCCCCTCAGCCAACACGAGTAATAGACACCACCAGCACAATTACCATCCAGCCCACCATGACCAGGCCTGTGTATGTTGGGCCCTCTGTGACCCCAGCAACACCCACCACCAGGAAACCGACCAGAAGACCTACAAAGAGACCCAAGACAACTCCGATACCAAGAGAACCCAAGACTACCACAACCAAGCCACCAAGGCGCACAACACCCCCTGTTATCCAAATCGAAGGCAATATAAAACCCCAGCTGCAAAACCCAATCGACCAGGTGAATGCCTACGTTGGCACCTACTTTGAGGTGAAGGTTCCACCTGATACATTTTTCGACAAAGAGGATGGAACTACTGATAAGTTGAGACTCACCTTGCGCAAGGGCAATGATGTGGTTGGAGATGATTCTTGGATACAGTTCAACAGCACAAGCCAGTTGCTCTATGGATTACCAGACCAGGGGCATGAAGGAAAACATGAGTATTTCATGCAAGCAACTGACAAAGGAGGTCTCTATGCAATAGATGCCTTTGAGGTCCGTGTTAATCGATGGGGAAACAATGTTAAGTCACCGGTCTTGTTTACTGCTGTATTTGAAGGAGATGCACGTTCAGTCACCAATGACATTCACAAGAAGATCCTTCTCGTCAAGAAATTGGCCCAGTCTTTTGGTGATCGCAACAGTAGCACTGTTACACTGAAAAACATCACGAAGGGATCTATCATAGTTGAATGGACCAATAACAGCCTTCAGCAAAACCCCTGCCCAAGAGAGCAAATACAGCAGCTGAGCAGAAGAATCTCTAATAATGAGGGTAGACCCTCACCACAGTTCACGCATGTTATGGAACCAGATTTCAAGGCCTTAAATATCAATGTCAGAGGCACAGCAAGCTGTCGCAATTACATGTTTGTCCCATTAGGTGAGATCCCAGATCCGACCACCTCTCCTGTTACTCCCGCTGTGGGTGCTGGAAGACAGAGCAATGATGATGTGTATCTTCACACCGTCATTCCGGCAGTGGTGGTTGCAGCAATTTTGCTGATAGCGGGAATCATTGCCATGATTTGCTATCGCAAGAAGCGCAAGGGCAAGCTGACCATCGAAGACCAAGCAACTTTCATCAAGAAAGGAGTGCCCATTATTTTTGCGGATGAGCTTGATGACTCTAAGCCGCCCCCATCTTCCAGCATGCCCCTTATCCTTCAAGAGGAGAAGCCTCCGCTTCCTCCACCAGAGTATCCCAACATGGCTAGTCCAGAGACAACACCTCTGAACCAGGACCTTTTGGGAGAGTATACACCGCTACATGATGAGGATCCTAATGCCCCTCCCTACCAGCCACCACCACCCTTCTCTACACCAATGGAGGGGAAAGGATCCCGCCCCAAGAACATGACCCCATACAGATCGCCACCCCCTTACGTGCCACCCTAATGTTTGCCAAAACCTCCGGAGCAGGAGGATGGGGAACTTTTGTAGTTCCACACCAGTGCGTTGTTTCTTTGCATTATGGGATTTTTAGAAGGGGCGGGGGGTGTTGCAAGTTGGGGTTTGAATGTGATGGGATGATTTTGTTAAACTGAACTCTTAAGGAGATGTGGGAGGGTGGGGCAAGTGAATAGTCTACAAAGGACAGCAAAAACAACCTCAGCCTCTGACTACTCTGGTTATTGCTAAACTGTTGGGATGTACCCTCCAGTCCTGGCATTTTGTGTCTCGATGGGCTTTTTTGACTAATTATTGGTTTTGTTTTGATTTTAATTTTCTTTTTTTTTCTTTTTTTTGTTTCACGATTTTCTGACTCAGAATCAAAACTCCTTGCCTAACAGCACTCTTTCTATCTTCTGAATTCGTTAATCTTGGATAATATAAGTGGACAATAAAGCTGACTGCAGGTGCAAAAGGTTTCATTGAGAAATTCAATAACGGAAGGGGAATAAAAGAATGGCCTTGAGGGACTTGGACAGCCATGCAGACAGTTACGTGAGATGTCGATTCATTATGGTTTTGCCTTTTAACACACAATTAAACCGTTTTTATTGTTCTTCACATTTCTAGTTAAATCACTACAAGAAGAGGTAGCCAAAATGAAAGATTTGTTTAATCCACTGTATATTTGAAAGTTGTTATGCTCGATCACCTTTAATTTTTATTATAGATTTTACTTCCTTTTTTTCTTTTTTAGTTTAAGTATTACACTGAGATAAACACTATTTTCCACCTCTCAGAAATGCTAAAAACATATTAAATCAGTGAGTGACCATCACAGTGTGTGTTCTGACTTGAGATTTGTGCTATAAAGTTCTTGCCAGCCATGTGAAACTTTTGGAGGCGGTAATCTCATGAGTGAGTCGTCTATGCAGATTCTGCCTTTGACCTGACAGGCCGGAGCCCGGTACTGATCTCACTTAATCATATTTCCCATAGGCCATGAAGAAATCTTGTGATTTAATTGGTTGTACAGGTTGACGGGGTCTTGACATCGTTAATTCTCTCATAAGACAGCAGGAACCATGTTCAGCACCCTCAAGTCAAAACCGCCAATATAATGGTTCACAAGTGAGATTCAAGCTACCGAGAGTCATTGAGACGGATTGCTCAATTTCAAAGACTTGATTTAATCAGAACAAGCTCGGGTTTCAGATGATTTGTAGTTTTTCTTGCTTTCTTTTGTTTATATATATATATATATATATATATATATATATATATATATATATATAATATCTTAGTGATGATCATGGAGTATATGCCTTGAATCCACTCGAAATAATTCAAAATAAAGACTGAAGATTATAATAATGGTGACCCATCCTCTACACAGCGGTATTGTTTATTAAATGTCATGTCATAATTATATATTTGCAGTTGAATGCCATATTTTGCCTTGGTGGTATCGCAGCAAGTGTCTTCTGTACATAATATTCTGCCTGTGGATATAAATGTATAGTCTAAACGTGTGTAAATCAGATATGGTAAAAAAAAAAAAAAATTTACCGTTTGTTTTAGATGAGGGGTGATTATTTTTTATATATAGTGATGGTTATTGAAAAAAAAAAATCCTTGAGCAAGACCTGGAATAGGAGGAGTGAAGAACTGGTTTCATTTACAAAAGCATCATAAAACTAGAAAAAATGAAAGGGGGAAAAAAGATTGATAAAATCACAATCTACTTTTTTACAAAGTTTTTGATACAGCCTCAAATTGTTTATTAAAACAAATATATAGTGTATTGCAATTTGTAAAACTCTAGTCCTGGTAATTGATTCATTATATAGCTTTCCCTCATGGGTCTTTTTCTTAGGTGGTTTTCTTTAAGTTTGCTTTAAGCTTACAAAATAGAAATGGTGGACTGTGTTGTCAGGGAAAATGTCCTATGAAATAGTATTATTATTTTTCTGATTTGTATTTTACGCTCATTTGTTTTGAGGTTTTGAATTCAAAAGTGACAATTGCAATAATAAAGGTGTGGCGTCGTCACGGCTGGTCAGTACAAGTATTGTGCAAGATCTGTGTGACGCAGAACCTCCTTAAGTCTCACAACCCCAGAATTGTTTTGCCATGTAGGAGGTTATGTATGGATCTATTTTTGAGTGTGATCATAACTTGTATTTTTATGCTTCCATTTAGCCTTTATAGATTTATCAGCAAACCAAAATCCATGGAGGTTTGATTGATGTTTCATTTGTGCGTACCAGCAAGGATGAAGATGGAAATGGTGCAGTAGGATTTAGGTACAAAAACATTGCAAAGTGCACTTCATCATGGTACGGCATTGACAGAGTGCAAAATCATTTTCAGTATTTTTTCAAAGAAGCAAAGTTGTGTATTTGTTTTAACCCTGAATCTGACGAATCTGGTAGATTTATACTAGAAATTAAAGCAAAAATAATCACAGTTTGCCAATGGGGTAAGAAAAGTGGCTATTTATTGTCATACACAATTTTGCCTTTTACGTAAATTTCTGTTTTTACAAAAACACTTTTTAGGGGGGGTGGGGGGGCACAGTGTAAAGCTACTGTGTTCTCATTAGCACAACACTGAATAAATAAATATTTTAGGTGGAAAAACCAAAGATGCGGATTACAAAATGGCTTTCGTTTGCTACCGTTATGTCTGCTTAAGTTGATGTCTTTTTCATTTTATTCCGTACAGTCTTGAATAAAAGCAATGATGAATAAGTAAAAATATGATAGTTTCCCCTCCGTCCCTTTTATTTATTTTAGTCTGTGTATGTATTCAATTTATTTGATTAATTTCACAAACCCTGAGCTAATGTTGAGTTTGATCTATTTTGCAATGGTTTTTTTTTATTCTTTTGCGCAGCTATTTTTTTTTTTTTTTTTGTCAAATCATTCAGCCTTTCATATATTTTTAGCCTTCACAAAACGATTTGATTATACTTTCTGTATGAATATAACCAATCCTTAAAAACGAAAATGGTTTAAGAGAGGGAAACCGTTAGTAAGTTTTTGTGTGTATGTGTGTGTATGAGTTTATTTCTTTAATTTTATAAATGTATGTCTTTTCTTTATTATTTTTTTCTTTTTTTTAAGCATTTTGTCTGAGTTTTAACAATGTTACAAAGTGTGCAACCTGTATTGCAAAGACAAGCTGAGTTGACAAAAGATTGAACATTTAAGCAATGCATTGGGTCCAGGTGTTAGAAATGACAATGACAATGATGTGTTGAGCGAGACACCTTAGAGGTCAGTTGCTGCGAAGAAGTGCAACCTAGTAAAGAATACAACGCCAACGTAATGACAAAAAACACTATTCATTCTCTTTCATGTTACACAGCGTTGGTTAATTTATGCCACCAAACACTGTATGTTTAAATCTTGTATTAAAAAGTGTTCTCACCGGGAATGTGTGTGGGTTCTTTGATAATCTTGAGTTTTGCGCAAACTGATTGCGATCTGACCACCCACGTGCATTAGGTGTTGATTCATATTATACTGCATGTAAAAGTCTTGTAACAATAATATTCATAACTACGGAGGTTAAAGAACGATCTTGGTTTAAACTAAGATATATGAACAGTTTATTAATACAGAAAATAATTGCACCTATTTAAAACCAACAAAAAATTTACAGTATTTACAGTAGTAGTCTGTTGCGATACACTTCAGATGAGTTTTTAAAAGCATAAATGTTCAGTGATTTCATTTTTGTTTTACTAGAAATTGTGGGGTTAGCACCTTTTCAGTAATATATATATACACACACAGCGTTTTGTCAAAGGATCCTCCTCTGTAAGACCCCTCATTACCATCAAAGAATGTGAACCCTCCAGCAAGTGACCTTTTGGGTAGAGCACTCTTCATAAAACCCTTTTGCTTTTGAGGATCTGAAGCGCCCTCGATGGCATTGCAGCCTTTAAAACCCCTTGACAGCTGGAGATCAAGAAGAGAGACCAAATGTTTCTTTTAATTTACTGCTTGTCTATCACAAACGAGATTCATTTGTTTTGTTTTTTTAGATGAATTACACACGCCATACCTGTTATGTTCCCTTTGTCTTAATTTAGAATAAGGAACAAAGTAGACAGTGTGTCTCTCTTGTCAGACAAATTGAGAAGGCAAAGATGAAAGATGGTAGATCTGTTTCCATCGTGAGTCTAGCGTTTGATGAACATGTCTTTATTTAGCTGTTTTCTCTCACAACCTTGTAGGAGAAACTTTAGAGATCCCGGACGAGCCCCCATTTCAAATGCGTATGATTTTCAAGATAAACAGGATTCACATCAATACCACTGTGTTGAAGCTTTCCTAGAAATGTGTCCTTCACCATTGGTGGGGCTTAAAAAAACATGAACTAACCTTTTTCATCTTAGTCATTTTTTTTTTTTCTCAATCATTCAGAACATATACTTTCAGAAATTGTGAGCATTCAGTGTTCTCCCAATTCTTTCAACGGTTTAGATCACCTTGTATACAATGGTTTTTCATCTGCCCTTGAAATGCGACGTTATGTCTCTGAAGTTTCTAATAGGATGCAATGTTGCAGTTTACAGATTGTAATATAAGTACAGGCTACATATAAAGATTAAAGAAGATTCGCCTCTGAGGATGCCTCCTGTTAAAACGTACAGATGGTTGTGTCTCCAAGCTCTTGTGTTTACTTAACCATGGGCATTAGGATGGATGAGCCTCTCATGCTTTTCAGATACTGCAATGATACCCTACAAAACACAAGCTTTCTTTCTTTGTGCTACCGAGTTTAAAATTAGCATACATTAAACATGATATAACTGGGGGCTTCACATTACTTTAGGGGCATCACTACAGTTATTTTGGTATTCAGGATTAATATATATATATATATATATATATATATATATATATATATATATATATATATATAATTATGTGTGTAGTTTGGTTGTGGCTCTTCCAGTCTCTTAAAATGTATCATTGTCTGGGTTATATTTTACTCCAAAATCTGAAGAAATTAAATATATTGCACTTAATGAAAATGAAGCCTTGATTAGCAATAAGATTTGGATGACATTTAAGCACTCTTGCCTCTAATTCTCATTACCGTAATGAAAAACTTAAACATAATTATTTTATCTTAATGGAAGAAGTTGCACTGCTGCTTTATGCAGATTTATGTATAAAAAAGAAAAGGAAAAAAAAAGGTTTTTATAAAAAAATTACTCCCATTTAAATTAATAATTGGAAGGAAAACATCTGGACCACATTATGGTAATTAAAATTTTGTGAAAATATTTGCATAATTGCCATGAAATTAATGTGAAAATAATGGTCCTGAAATAGACTTCCTTTTTTAATGAACAATATAGTTAGTTTACTTGTTAATTTTATAAATTGTATTTTGTGGTGAAAATAGCCTGCAAGCTTTACCAGTTACCAAAACATTATGCCAAAATAATACAAAAATTTCTCCAGTTTTTTTTTTTTTATCATTGTATTGCCATCTATGACCACTTCTTGAATCGATCATTGGTTAAAAAAAAAAATATATATATAAGTTTTTAGCCCGAAAATCCATGATTGTTTTCTGAAGTGAGAATCTTCCCATTTTAAAACCAGACAAGAATTTAAGAATCCTCCCATTGTTCTGTCTTCTTCATTTGAGTATATCCAGGCGCCACATGGTAGACAGTGGCAATTCATAAATCCATATGCGTTGATGTAGCATCAAAAAGCATGTGGCTGTGAAAATCAAACGCAGCATCTAGGACTCCACGTGTCAATGCAGCCAGGATTTATTCCCAAGATCTGCTCACAACGTGCTGAAATCTGCACTGGAGTTCCGTTGGGTCTCAGTTCGACATCTGCACTGAGTGTACCACCAATACTGTATATATCATGTAGGAGAAGAGGAAAAGTTTTACTTTGCTGTGAAAAAAAATAAAAATGACGAGTACAGCTGAATAAAATGTATTAATGGTTCCACTGATTGGAACAATTTATTTGATTGTCGAAATGTTGGACGTACAAGCCTTCATTAATAAATTGCTGAGGTAGAATGCTATTCACCACCCATGCTCTTAAAGTCCTATGACAATACCATGGTATTTTGACTGGATTATAGAACTTTGTTGATGTGCCACTGTATATGGATATGTAAAACCATGATTTTGACATGTTTACCATGTTTATATATATATATATATATATATATATATATATATATTAGAAGTACCTTGTAAAAACTTTAGTATCATTTAGTATAATGGTATTATAATTTTGGATTAACTGAACCATTACCATGAGTTTTGTTTAAGTATCATGGTAATACCATGGTATTCATCGATGTGCTATGTATAACTATTCATTGCCATAATATCCATGCCATAACATCATATATATATACACACACAACGCTTCACAGTGATTTTTAGTAATAATATAGCCTACATAATAGATCGCTACATGATATTTCTCAACAGCTAGGTCGTAAAAATCACTGTTTTTGAAGTAATTAATTGTTTGTAGAGAGACACGGGTAAAGCACACGCAACTGTCATTCTCTCTCTCTCTCTCTCTCTCTCTCTCTCTCTCTCCCTCGCTCTCCCGATAATCAGTTGGTTCTTGGCCTCAACATCCTTTAATGCATGGAAAGTCATTGATGATCTTTTACATGTATATACAGTTGTGCTAATAAGTTTACATACTTCTTACAGAACATGCAAATATATTAATAATTTTAACAAAATAAGAGAGCTCATGAAAATTGCATGTATTTTTTTTTTTTTTTTTTTTTTTTTACTGTCCTGAATAAGCTATTACACATAAAAGATGTTCATATATACTCCACAACTAAAAAAACAATAACTGAATTTATAAAAATGACCCTTTTCAAAAGTTTGCATACCTTAATTAATAAAGAATCTTAATTCTGTCTGTCATTTCCTTTATGATCCATGGCTGTTTTTCTGTTTTGATATAGTTGTTCATGAGTCCTGCATTGGTTCTGAGCAGTTCAATTGCCCATTGTTCTTCAGAAAAATCCCCCAGCTCCCGCACATTCTTTGGTTTTCCAGTGACTGTATGATTTTGAGATCCATATTTTCACAATGAGGACAACTGAAGGACTCATATGCAACTATTACAGAAGGTTCAAATGATGGCCGATGCTTCAGAAGGAAACCATTCATTAAGAGTTGGTGGGTTTTCATACTTGGTTTATAATTTGTGTCAGTGTCACTAAACTATGATAACTTTTCTGAACACATTAAACATTTATTTTACAGAAAAGAATCAGATGAAGCAGCATATTTTTGGACACATAGTATCATAATGTATTTTTACTGTAACATTTAAAACCACTATATGTGCAATATTGTCTTTACGTAAGTTGTGGAGGCACCCCTTGTTCCTCTGAGAGAACAGATTATTAGCATTCGACTGGCTCGTACTAGCCCAGTCTCAGGATCAGTTATGTGCACACAGGGGCTTGGTACTTTCACACCTCAGCCAGTGGGGCTTTTGGGTCAACTGGGAAAAGAACAAACTCCCCCTGATGTGGAGGATCTCTTTTTTCGGTTTGGAGCTGGACTCGGTCTAACAGACTGCTCACATCATGCAGGCATTCTCAGTTAGTGTTGAACTGTTTTAATACATTCAAAAGCAGGATGGCGGTCCCACTGAAACAGTTTCAGAGGCTCCTGGGGCATATGGCAGCTGCAGCGGCAGTCACACCACTGGAGCTGCTTCATATGACACCACTTCAGCACTGGCTCTATGGCCGAGTCCCGAGGTAGGCGTGGCAACGTGGCACTCACCGGGTCCAAGTTACACCGGCCTGCCACGAGATCTTCACCCCATGGTCAGACCTTTGGGTTCTCCAGGCAGGAGTGGCCCTAGGCCAGGTCTCTACCACCGGTTGGGGGGGTCACGATCGATGGGCTTTGCAGTGTCAATGTGATTGTCCCACTTCATGTCTTGAGAGATGGTGGTTCTCAGGAATCTGAGTAACTCCACCACCACCACCACAGTTCTGTCTATGATGGTGAGTGGGGGTAATGGGGGGCTTTAGTCCCCAAGAATAGTTGAAACAGAGTCCAGGTGTTGTTGTTCTGCCTCGTTGATCTGATAAGCGAGTATCTGTAAAGCTGAGCTCAAGTGTGCTTGAGGAGGTATGTAAACACTCACAAGAATGAACAAGTAACACTCCCGCGGCGAATAGAACAGATCAGATTCCTTAGGTGGGCAAGAAGGCTAAATCATCCACGGCCCCCTCTATACCCTCTTGGGACCTGACTCTAGTGCTCAGAGCACTACAGCAGGTCACATTTGAGCCTTTGCAGACAGTCTAGCTGAAGTTTCTGTCAATGAAAATACTGCTCCTGCTTGCATTGGCCTCCATCAAGAGGGTAGGGGACCTGCAAGCATTTTTGGTCAATGATTCATGCCTGGAGTTCGGGCTAACTCTCAGGTAATTCTGAGGCCTTATTATGTACCCATGGTTCCCACTACTCCCTTCAGGGATAAGATGGTGAGCCAGCAAGCGCTGGCCCCGGAGGAGGCAGACCCAGCCCTAGCTTTGCTCTGTCCCATTTGAGCATTGAGATGCTATGTAGACTGGACACAAGGCTTACGGTCTTCAGACCAGCTCTTTATCTGTCACAGAGGCCAGCATAAGGGGAATGCCATCTCTAAGCTGAGGATGGCCCACTGGATAGTGGATGTCATCACCGTGGCTTTTCAGTCACAGGGTGTGCCCTGCCCACTCAGGTTGCGAGGTCACTCTACTAGGAGTGTTGCATCATCCTGGGCACTGGCTTGTGGCACCTCACTGTGGAGCTGTGGGCTGGATGACCCCTGTCATGTTCGTTAGGTTCTATAGCATTTCGTGTGGATCCTCCTGTGTTTTCACCTCAAACAAGTAGAAGCACTGAGAGGAACCAGCTTCAGGTTGGGTCCATAAAGTAGACCCTGATTAGCTCCTCCATCGCCTCTGCAGCCAGATGTGGCGGAGCATTCAGTACCAGGCACTAATTGAATGGGTATGTTTTCCCAGTGTTATCCCAGTTTTACTCAGAGGGTAGTGCCATAGTAGGGGTGCAGGAGGCTCCCACAGTGCTCTCCCTACCCTCAATACCATGACTAAGGTGCCCTTGAGCAAGGCACAGAACCCCCAACTGCTCCCCAGGGGCAGCAGCATAAATCGCTGCCCACTGCTCCGGGTGTTTGTTCACGGTGTATGTGCACTTTGGATGGGTTAAAAGCAGAGCACAAATTCTGAGTATGGGTCACCATACTTGGCTGTATGTCACTTCACTTCATAGGACACTGGAAGGGGCAGTATCTGTGGCCTGTTGGTAGGGATCCCAATTTGTTGGTCATCCGAAATGACGTTGAAAGTGACCGACTAAAAGGAAATGTCTCAGTTGCGTATGGTATATCCTGAACGAGGGAACGGAGACGTCACTCCCCATTGCCACAGCTCCTATACCACCACTGAGGGCTCCTCAGCAAAAACCTGAATATGCACTGCACCTTCTGTCTACTTATACTCACTCTTTGGTCAGAGGCAGCTGGATGCAATAATCATATATCAATGTACATTGGCTCATTTAGATTGCACTCAAAGTAGGTTGGTCTATCTAAGCGAGATCCCAATTCGTTGGTCATCCTACATGACATCTCCATTCCCTCCTTCATGGAACAAGGATTACCATACATAACCAAGACATACTACATTTTTTTAAGTACCATGGTACTATCATTATATATTTTTTATGTACCATTCAAAATCAATTACCATAATAAATACCAAAAGTGCATGACAATACCATGCATTTTGAACATACAGTAATTTTTTTTTTTTTTTTTTTTTTTTTTTACATGAAGTTCCATTTTAAAAATATAGTATATGGATGTTTTAATCAGTTAGTAAACATTTTTTTTTTTCTAACTTTTATGATATCCTTATATATTTGAATTGTCATATGTATTGCCACTGCAGTATTTTGTTAAGGGTTGTGGTAATGTCATGGTATTTGTTGATGTACCATGCAAAATCATTTATTTCAATAATATATATAGAAGTAAATGTTATCCCCAAGTCTTTTTGGAGTACCATAATGAACTTTGTGAAGTACCATTGAAACTCCTATGATATCGTCATGTTTTTGAACAAACTGTAATGTTACTGTTTTTGTACTAGTATCATGGTAATACCATGATATTCTGTGAACTACTTTAATATTGTCATGTAAATATCATAATTATTATTCTGAATATGAAACTGTCTCATTAGCATTAATGTATACTACAGTATTGTTATTAGTTGTCAGCTTGCATAAACGCAATTTTGAATTTTTTGCCCATTTCATTTTTTATATTCACTGGTAAAAAAAAACAGTACTGCTAGACCTAAAGGGACAAATCATTATGAGTTAGAAATATTCATGAAGTAAATCTATGCAAATTCTAATCAGACATGCACTGTGATGGAGAGCTTATCTCAAGGACCACGTAGACAGAAATTACCCAAGTCTGTTGTCAATTTAGAGCAGACGTGTGATTTAAACCCACATGAGCTGCTTCAAGTCAAGGCTGTTTGCTTGCAGAACACATTCTCTGTTCGGGACTTCACCATATGAGCGGGGAACGCCAGTAGAGTTAACAGGCTCTTCCATTTATCTCTTTGATATGTGAATTCTGAAAGATGACTGCCTTCTTTAATCAGTGGGAAATGCTTTAAACTTTTCTTTCCCACTGTTACTTAAAGGCATAGTTCACCGAAAAAAATGAACATTTTGTCATTAATTACTCACCTTCATGTCGTTCTAAACCCATAAGACCATAAGATATTTTATATGATTTCTGAGAGCTCTCATACCCTTGATAGACAGCAATGTAGGTCTAAAAACAGCAAAGAGATCAGTAAAAGAATCCATATGACATCAAGGGTTAAACCGTAATTTTACGAAGCTATGAGAATATTTTTGTATGCAAAGAAAACAAAAATAATGGCTTTATTGAACAATTTGTCTCCTCTGCATCAACCTGGTACCATTTTGGAGAGTATTCACCGAACACACACATATTCTATTCTGTGTCTGATTTCTTTGCATACAAAAATATTATTGTAGCTTCATAAAATTACGGTATGTCACATGGATTATTTTATACCGATCTCCTGCTATGTTTCTGGACCTTGATTGTGGTAATTACATTGCTGTCTATGGAGGGTCTGAGAGCTCTCTGAATTCATCAAACATATCTTAATTTGTGTTCCGAAGATGAATTAATGTCTTACAGGCTTAGAACGACATGAGGGTGAGTTATTAATGACAGATGTTTTTTTTTTTTTCATTTTTGGGTGAACTAACCCCCTTTTCTTTCTTTTTGTTTTGAGAATTAAGAATGACAAGCAATTTCTCAGCATCTGAGGAGAAACCTCCATTGATGCCATATCTCAGATTACAAATCTTAAAACAACAGCCTTACAAAGCCGGAGGACACCTGACTTTTATTTTTTTTATTTTTGTATGAGGCCATGTATTCTGTAGAGGGACTTATTAGAGAATGTCTTAAATTATATTTTCTAAAAACATAAATGCTGCCAATCTCCAAAAACCACCATAAAAGTAGCTCTAATCATTTGGCCACCATATTCTAAAGCCATAATATAGCTTTGTGTGAGGAGAATAACACAATTTATAAACATATTCTCTAATAAGCATCCTAAAGGTTTCAAATTGTACGCACATTTATTCACTTTTTGACTCATTTAACTTAAAGTTCTCTCGTGGCAATTTGGCAAAAGTATTTTACGTTTTGGCAAATTGTTGACAATCTCATTTACATTTTTGTACCATCTTTTTACAGTCCATTGAGGGTGAAGTTTTTGGATACATTTTCATTCCTTTCTTAGAATCAAATCATACAAATTCATACAAAGTCGCCAATTCATAAAATACTTGCGAAAAATACTCCATATGGTGATACACCCAGAAATAATTCTGAATTCTGAATAGTGCTAAAAAAAGCTACATCGCGTATTAAAGTAGAAAATATTGGATGTAGGATGTTTCTGACTTCACACCTCTATTTTCCAGGCGAAGACACCTTTGATTGATTGTTGCATGCTATAAATTTACCCACAAATGAGGTTTGGGAGTAACAGAACTTTTTTTTTTTTTTTTTTTTTGATCATGCATTTCATGCAACTTGACACCGTGACCTAAAGAATTGTTCACATATGGTGTCAGTGTACTGTATGGAAAACAGAAGCTCTGGCATTCTACTAACTAACTCCTTTTGTGTTTCATAAGGTAGGTAAGGAGAGTAAACTCTAACAAAACCTTGTTTTGCAGTGAACTATCCCTTTAAGAACACTATTTTTAACGCAGATCAGATGTTGTTATACCAGAAAAAAGATGGTCAGCTTGGATGGACTTGAAGATAAAAGAGCAGAGGACATCAGATGAGTATGTTCTTCTCCACTCCCGCTCTTGCGAGCACATTCAGATTCGTCCTCAGTAACCCAGGTGTCCCCTCTCGTTGCGCCGTTCCAGGAATGATGAAGCACTGGGCCTCAAGAGCTCCACGCAGGCTGTTGGCACAATCTATTATGCATGATGAGATTTGGCCTCTCTCGAGCTCCCTCCCTCCCATCCTCTCTTGTTGGCCAGCTAGCTAGAACTCATTACTTTGTACTTGTTGAGTGGAAGCCGTTATTTCAGGCCCATTAGTTAGCCATAAGGGATTGTTATGTGACCACAGATGCACATTTGCTTCATGCTAGCCTTCATTTTTTAATCTTGAGAAGCAAATTGAGGTTTGGGGCAAAGTGCCCCGTTTTGTTACTAGCGTGTATGTCCATGTATGCATGGCGAGTGATTGAAATCTGCTTGTATCCAAGAAATTTTATTCAGATACTGTAATGGGATTATTATAACATTAAAGGGATAGTTTTCCTCATTATTTACCACTTGACCCTCAAGTTGCTCCAAACCCATTTGATGTTTATTTTTTTTCAATGGAAAAAAAAGTTTTGAATTGTGAATTGTGATTTAAAACAAAAGAAAATGAAAATAAATATATCTAAATTCATAAATGTGTTTATTTATGTTTTTTTAAGAATATTTTTAAAACATTCTAATACTTTTATTTTGGCAATTAATTAATGAATCAGAATATATATATATATATATATATATATATATATATATATATATATATATATATAGATAGATAGATATATATAAAATTAATAAATGGTTATTTTATAAATCAATTGTCATTCAAATAAATGTGTCATTCGACCTAGTTTATTATTATTATTATTATTATTATTATTATTATTATTATTATTATTATTATTATTATTATTATTATTATTACGGAAATTGGCTGTACAATTTATCAGCAATTGGCCTTAATCTTCTGAGACACATGGTCAAGTTAAAAGCAATTGCTTTAAGAAATTATTAGTCATTAGTCAATTAGTATTTAGTCAATCGATTTTCTGTCATTGTCCCACTAATCAAAATAGTTTAGCAAATCCAGCTTCCGTCTTTAATGTGGATTTCATAGAAAACCTCTCTTGCTGGTTGAAACAATAACGTAAATCTTGCCAGTGGTGGGGAGAATGAATGAAGGCCTGATACATGCACAATGTCCCTTTAATTGTGATCATTGCTGTTAATGCCAGCTTTCTTGCTGGGACTGCTTGACGCATATTATTGGATCATTGCTGTAGCGGACTGGATGACACTTCAGCAATCTTTTTCATTACCAGGTCACATAAATCCTTGCGTCCTCTTGTCACTCTCTCATAAAGCCCTCTAAATGTCATTTCCTATCTAATGAGCTCTTTAGTATAAATATAGAGTTTTGGGGGATTTCGTGTAGTGGCGATTGAGACAGAAATTAGCATAAGTGGGATATGACAAAGTGGAATGAAAGAAAATGACAGAAATAATCAGCGTAACCGTATATGTTAACATCTGATGTTGCTCATCATCCACTAAATGTGTGCTGTTGGCAAAATAAACACGCTAAGCATATGATCACACAAAAGTGAATTTAAATTGGCAAATCCAGTGGCATGAAAGCACACACTATAGTAAGCTGGCTGTTGTCCTTAAATATATATAAAATAAATATATTTATATAAAAAGCTAACTGAAAGTTTACTGATAAAGTCTACCAAAGAAAGCATAAACAGGGCAACAAGCAAAGGTCCTAGTACTGAACCTTGTAGCACTCCAAACTGAACTTGTGTTTAACATTAAAATTAACATTAATCATTAGTCAAGATGTCAATATGAATATATTTATGTACATATGTATGTACATATGTACACACATATACACACACACACATATACACACACACACAGCAGTACTGAGAATCTGAGGGAAAATGTTCTTTACTTTCATCAATATTGAATTATAGAAAATTGTAATGCAACAAAAATGAGAATATATACGTTCCATTGCAAACTTTTTTTTTTCCTAATGTGTTTTTTTTTTGTAGAATAGCATGTTAAGTTAGTGAAAATCAAAACTAGTCAAACTAGTGAAATAGACAGATATTTTCTTGACTTATTTCTTGAGATTCACTCAGTTTATACATTAACATTACATTAATTTCTTCAGCATACAAATGGCCCCATACTCCACATGGTCAATTAGAAATTGAACACACTTTATCTGACTGTCAAAAATAAATTTCTCGAAATGCGTATAATTGTAAATGCTGTGCGCATCTGCAAGTTGTTTGTAGCGTTACGTATGATTAAATATCTAATTGTCAGCAGTGATGAATTGTTTTCTCTCATTCTTGTCGCCATACAAGAATGATCAACTTCCACATCCTCTCTACAGTACAATAAAAGAAAAACTCTAATTTCACATCATCTTTTACGACTTTATTATCCGAGCTATTGATTCAATTCATGTGAAATGGGGTGCCTGAAATCTTACATTTTCCCCATTCTTGTAGCAAGCCTTCTGAATGATACGTGCTTGAATTACCACTGATAATGGATGGCTTGACATTTTGTTTTTCTAATGAAATCCTCCAAGCCTAGCTAATTTTGCTCTTTCGCTGATGAAAACATGAGCCATTACAGAGTGATTTGCAGTATAATCATTTGGGAGCTATTTCTGTAATGTTTTTCTTTTTTTTCTTCAGGTAAGGCATGATGGGATGTTTGTTTGTCAGTGATCGATGCACGTGTATCTGATTTGCGGTGTGTTGTGGGATGGTCTGCCAGATGGATTATGGGACTGCAATCACAAGTGGTTTCACTATCAAACAAACGCTGATTTAATTGGACACATGGACTGCAGAACACAATAAAATCATTCTGCTGCATGTTGCTGCAATCCAGTTCTTATGGGATGTTCCGAAATGTATGTGCATTCCAGTAATGTTGGCTGAATGCATTGGGAAAAGTTATATTCCTTTCACAATTTCATCAGTTTTTCTACCTGATAGCTTTTTAGCATGCATTATGTTGTGTAATTAAAATGTAATCTGTTTATTTTAGCAATTTCAAGCTGCCACTGAGAATTGTGGGAAATGTAGTTTTGCCACACAAGTCCACCACTTCATAAAGTTTGAAACAATTTTAACAACATTCTTCATTAATTAAAAAAAAAAAAACATAAAAAAAGTAAATTCTAAATAAAAATGTTTTTTTTTGTTTCTCCTGAAAAAATAAATAAATAAAAACTTAAAGAAAATATTAAAATATCTTGTATGTTTCTGAATTTAGAACATATTTTTTTACCTGTTTCATAAGCCATGTAAACAAGCAGCATTTGAAAACAATTTAGCAACTATTTTTCATTAGAAAGACATACAAATAAAGTCTTATTTTCCTTTTTATAAATAATAATAATAATAATAATAATAATAATAATAATAATAATTATTATTATTATTATTATTATTATTAATTATTTTTTTAACCAGGTGTAAATCAGCAACTATCATTTATTATTATTATTATTATTATTATTATTATTATTATTATTATTATTATTATTATAAATGGATATGGTTTAGCAACTGACTTATATTTTTCATATTGCATTTATTTATTTATTTTTTATAATTACTTTTTGCAATGGCAAGTTTTTTTTTGGTTGGTTGCAAAAAAGCCAGCTGTATAATTTAAAAGTAAAATTTTTTAACAATTTGGTCAAATTTTTATTTTCAGTGCACAGTGTATGTAACCCAATATATATAAAAAAATTGAAATAAAAAAAAATAAAAACATCATTGTCCTGATGAAAAACCTAAACATCCTAAAATCAAGATAAATTAATTTTATAAATCAAATTATTATTGTTATTTTCCATTTTAGTGTTTTTACCCCAAATGGCACATGGCAAATGTGTCATTCTTATAATATCTGACAACCATTTTTATTAGCAGTGCAAAAAAAAAAAAAAAAGTACACTGTAAATAAAATGCTTAAACAGTATTATATTTTGGGAAAGAAATAAAAAAAAAAAAATCTATCAATTCTTGTTTATGTTTCTGATCACATTTGCAGTTTGTTATTCTTGTTTTAAACATAATTCTTTAAATGCTTTATGAGGCTTAAAACAAGATGCATATGAAAGGCTGAAAGATTCATACATGTTTATGACAGGAAGTTGGCAGATATTGCGGGGTGAAAGAGCCATAAGAGCCTTGACACGTATTCAGTGCTGACAGCCATTGTCATCTCCCTTCCTCTTCTTTCCACACTTTCTCATCCTTTCTCAGGTTCTCACTCACACATTCCTTCTCTCGCACCTATAAGCTCTTTCTCACACTCACACGTTCCTCTGGAAGACTCAAAGTCATTACCTCTCTTCGGCCCGCGTGAAGGGTCGTCAGTCACTCCTCATTCCCTCGCCCAGCCAGCTAATTTGAAGGGAAGGTTTTTTCCGACGGGACCATCCATGCAAGGAAAGGTAGATTTCTCTGTGTGTTTGTGTTTCCTGCAGCTGGTTTGGGAGGATCTGTCTGAGGAGAGCGTGATTGCCGTAGCGGTGGGCATCAGGGAGCTGCCAGTCCTTCTGCTTCTTTGACAGACTCCGTTTTTTGTGTCTTGACATCTGGCGGCAGTCGAATTGCACTTTTTCCTCAACCTCCTTGTTCCACAGGAATAACTTGAGTACAGTGAGGCCTGGACTGGAGAAAAAACTTGACAATGAAGGTATATGGCTTCAGAATGGATCATTTTATTTTGTGTGGTCTTCAACAGTGTGGACCAGGTATTTACAGTCAATAAAAGTGACAATATCAGATTTTTGTATTTGGGTCTGTTTAACTGCTATCAACAAGTCGTTTGTGGAGTGAAAGATGCTAAGTGGCTGCAACCTCAAAAATGTTGTGGCTCACTGGTTGAAGGGTTATAAAGCTTATGTATACAGCGCAGTGTGTGCACAATTCACTTTTATGTCATCTCGGCCCGAGGGTTGCACAATTATCCAATTCACTTTGTTTATGACGCCCACCTGGGCTTGTAATGAGGGGATATGGCAAAGAGAAATGCTCTTTAAGTATAACCCACACCAAGATAATTAGTTTAAAGCAGAAACGCTCTCAGTCCAATTGAAATGTTCATATGTCAGACTGTGTTTGTGCATTAAGTGTTATCAACTTTAATTAGATTCTGATTGTAGAATAATTGTTGCCACACTTTCCCAACAAAATCAAAGTACTTGTGCAACAGTAAATCTGACTTGTAGAACAGCTTGACCTCAGGACCATGTCAGGCTGTGTCACGATACAAGGCTAGTTTTATTTTCTTTTATTAAACTGTTTATAAATATGAAGATTTAAATTAAAACTGCAGTGTTTTAAACACTGACAAAAAGTTGATTTATTTATTTGAATTATTTTATAAATTATTACAGTTTACGTAATTCAACTGCATTTCATTTGTAATTATTTTATTTCAAAATATTCTGTAAATGTAAACATGCTGTGCTTCAAACTTGTACTTTTTAAAACGACTTCACCAGAATAAACAATAAATGTCGAGACAACTTCTGTTCAGCTTCAAGCTACTGCTCTATTTATAAAATGCTTCTTTATTTGTGTAATCATTTATTTAACATAATATTTCAAGCATTTATTTAAAATTTTAATTTAATTCTTATGTATATATTTTAATAATTTTGTTTGTGATTTATTTAAGTTTCAAAATACTGAAATATTTTCAGAAGTAGTTTTGTTTGATTGTTTTTAAATTGTGCTTTGAAAATCATGGCTTCGTTTTTTTTTTTTTTTTTTTAGCAGCTGCTCTGTAAATGTGTTTTCAAAAATATGTTTTCACCACCAGATAAAATATGTATTCATAACAATAAACAATAGTTTTTCGCATCGTGCTAAGTAGCATTCAGGTGGCGGTTATCTGCAAATCTATCATTCATCTCTTGGACTCTTGCATTCTATTGCGATTCGTCTCTTTTATCTTATCATTCATGACAGAGCGGCTTCATTGATTAAGCAGAAACTCCCCAGCACGTCTGGTTTAGTATTCTAGGCTGAAGCTGAACGTTGCATGAAAATATCACAGGCTGTTCATTTGTATGTTGATAAAAATGCAATCTCTCGGTACCTGACCGAATTTGTAAATGCGATCCTTTTGACATTTCCGAATGCCAAGCAACAATTACTCTACGCTGAACTCCAATGCGTCTAGGCCTGTGGATATCTGTGGGGATTTGATGGTGTTTACACCTGGCTGTCGATAAGATTTTAATACCCAGCCAGATGTGAAATATAAAGATAACGCTTAAATGCGTTAGCTAGAGCAATTAATCATTCCACCTTTAATATTCTTCCTCTGGGCATGTGCACGTGTGCAATTAAACAGTCATCTGACTGTATATGTAGAGCATGGTTTAATGTTCAAATTATAGGAGTAACATATGCTTGATTAAAGGCTGTTTCATCCAGCCCTTCATTAGCTACCAATTGTCGTTTGTTTCTTTACAATGACTCATTTGATTCCATCTGGAAATCAATGTCGGATTGGGTAGCCTTTAATACATTGGTCCATTTTTGACTAAATGCGCTTAATGGATAATATTTGTCTTCGGTGAATATGCACAGCGGAGACCAAAAGTCTGAGAACGCATTAAAAATCCAAGATTCGAAATCTAATTTAAACCATAACAAACGGAACGTTTTGGGATTTTTAAAAACATTCAAAGTTCAAGAAAACGATTGAGATTTATGCACTATTTCTAATCAAATAAGCACCCGAGATACGTTCTCAAATCTCGAAGGATAACATCAGGTTTCATCCATATCTAGTCAAATCAGTAAAGCAAAAGAGGGACAAACCAAATGATGTTCTAGTCGTTTCATACTTTTTGACCCCACTTTATATCTGTATATATGTTAATATACTTTTCTTCCCATCTGTTTCGGTGTTGTAAAACATTTGACTCAATTCTTTATCAAGCCGCCTCATCTTGATTGTCAGCTTCCAGAAAGGGAGGGAATAATTGCTATCTGTGCTCCCAGTCAGAGCAGAACTAATTGGCACTGATGAGTTTGCAGAGTATCGTCAAAACATGACGTCAACGCACACATGCCTTTTTGACTGTCAATGTGTCCACACAGGCAACGGAGAGAGTAAAAGGGAAGTTTTATGGGTTTAAGTCAAATGGCTCTGTTGTGGTTTTCCTACTCTTGATGCTAATGCTGAACTAGCTACTGATTCAAGGTGGTCTGTACTACCTCTAGAAAGCTATCTATAGGTGCTTACATTCACCTCAGTAAGAGTTGGCGCAGGTACAATGTGAAAAAAAAATGTGTTTGTGCATTCAGTTTTTTTAACCAATCAGTAGCTGGGTTTCCATTCCATACATAAGCTTATGATGCTTTTTGGAAACGCATCCCAGAACACAACATGAGAGTTAAATAAAATAAGAAATGAATAAGAATATACAGGAACACTTTAGTATAGCGACCAATTCTGACTATTAACCAGCTGCTTACTGGCATGCCTAAAATTTTTTTCTGTTTATTACTACTTATAAATCACATATTCTGCAAAACAATATTCTACATCCCTAATCCTACCTTATACCTACACTTAACAACTAACTATCAATAAGCAGTACTTAGGAGATTAGTAACGGCAAAAGGCTTAGTTAATGGTTTGTTTTGCGAGAATTGAACCTTAAAGGTGGGTTATGTGGTTTTTCAAAAACGCTTTAGAATCAGTACCAAAACGGGCCAAGGACCAAAATAACTTGTAGCCAATCAACAGTAAGGGGCGTGTCTACTCATGATGGATACGAGAGAGAGAGCACAGTGCACAGGATGGACATTAGCTAAGCTGAGCGACTATAGAAATATAGAGAAGGCGGATAAAAAACAAAAGAGGAAAACATCTGCAGAACAAAAGAAGACTTATGATAAGGCAAGAAGTAGGACCTGTGTAAATATCGGATCAGCTTTCCAGCACTGGAGAGAATTCAAGGAGTGAAAAGGCCTGCGTTCATATGCCTAAGTTGCTTTTTTCTTTCTCGATAGGTGAGTAACATTGGTTTTGCTTTGTATCACAGAACTAAACAGCAAAAGAAGCTTTAATGCTGGCTTTATGATTGTGTCATAATAGTTGCCTTGGTTGCGTATGTATGTGTGGGGCGGAGCTATCAAAATAGGGGTTAGACCCTTTTGGGGTAGGGGTGTGTTTTTTTACATGCTTTGAAATATCAACATTGGCTACTAGAAATCATTTGCCCCACATTTAATTTAAAGTGTAAATATACTCCTACATTTGAATCGCAGAAATTTAAGAAAGTATGAATGTAGAACCAGATGATGTAGCTACAGCGTCTACTGTACAAGCAGGCACTAAAAGGATCACGCTAAGCACCCAAACCTTGATGCCATGATTAGCAAAGTGAAATGTTCTGTTGACATCCTTGTCAACAAGCTCTGATGGAAATCAGCCTTTTTGGGGGTGAAAATCTGTGGAATTCATAAATGTGTTGGAAAATGTGAGCTCAGTTGGTAGCTATATCAGAACAAAAAGGTCCGTGGTTCAAGGAAACGTCTTCTTTAACTTGAAGTTAATATATTCCCTTCATGCTGATGCTTCTAGTTTGCTCCGGGTGCTTCTAATGGTAGCTGAAAGCACAAGCAAATTAGCAGAAACATTTAATTGAACACACAAGAGTTTAGGGACGTGTAGAACATTGTAAATAATGAGTTTTCCAAAATAGAACTAAAGGTACAGATTATGCGTGTGCCTATAGCATTATGTTAAGAAATAAGATGCAACTCCAGCTAAATTATACAATAATATTTAAAATGCATAGAAATAAGTTACATTGTGTTTCTAAGCAGTCTGACTGAATTATGCTTGGAGACACGAGGAGGGAAGATGAAAAAGATTTCATCATCTATTCCCAAAGACGTTGACGTGACTTGAGGCCCAACTCCATACTTGGCCCGGTGTGGCATCCTCATGGGAAGTGTGCCAAACAAAGCGTGCAGAATATGAAAGAACCAGGATCCCCTGATCTATCTAGCTACTCGCGAGAGGGTCAAGATGAGTGGAATTCTTTAGAAAACGCATGCTGTGCTAATCCGACGCTCTACTGATGGGTTTTGCATTTGAAAAAATATCCCAAACACATCACTTGCATACTCTGACTAGAGTGACAGTGTCTTTTGTCATGTACAATATAAGTGCGACCCATCAATCAAAATGTTGCGGGTGCGAAGAGGGTCACTGTAAAATGAATGTGCTGACAAAAATGCTGAAGCGGTGCTTTGGACTAGAGCAATACTTCAGGCCTTGTTATGCAATCCCATGTGTGTTGCAAAAAAAAAAAGGAGATGAACGAAAGGTTAATCTGTTATATGCGGCGCAACAAATATTAAAAATTATCGTGGCAGAGGTGTCGGTGTAACGTTCATTAGCGTGATGCAATGAGGTGCAGGGCAGTATGGCAATTGTTTCGCAGCAATTTAAAACTGATAAATATGGCAGAAAATGACCCCCTTCTCCTTTCGAAGCAGCGCTGGATTGTTCGGCTAATTAGCAAATTGGTATGTGCGGAGTCAGGCTCCATTTCCACGATTTGGTGGGAGTTCAAGTGATCATTTGCTCTGAAAATTAGGCCCAGAGGAAAGGGTAAACATCAGCAATTAATGGCTGGAAGATACGGCTATTCCTGGCCACCGCAGTTGGATTAGCTGTTAGGAGTTACCGGGCAGCCAAGGGAAGTCTATCAACTGATGAAAGACCCCATCTTCCCATCTTCCCCTCTTCCTTTCGGACTATTGAATAGTGAAAGTGCATTTTAGCATTGGTCACTGTTGCCAATTTAAATGACATCATGGCCGTCTAAGAGTGAATCATTGGAGGATTGATTTATCTAAATTCTCTTGGTTTATGTCATCTAGAAAAATGAAGACAGAGCACCAAATGTAGGGAGGGGGCTTATTGATGCCGGTTTTCCCATTGCTTGCCCTTCAGTTACTCTTGTGGAACTTTAAACGTTTTTAGATTTCTTAGTCACCCGAGAGAATTCTTACATAAATTTATGAGCTGCACACAATGAATTTTATGAATTCTTGATGCTCAATGTACAAAGGCTAACTTTGGATGGATTATGCTCACAGTCACTGTCACGCAAATGCGTGTTCAGTAAATGTTCTCATTGTTGAATCGATTTTACTTAGCTCAAACTTTGACAGCTGACTGGCACCGGCTGCTCCTTTGCACAAGGGAACCTGGTCTGAGTTTCCACGTGAGCCAAAATATCCACCTTCTCAAGGACAGAGGCATGATGCGAAGTAAACAGATAAATGGGTAAATAGCTGAAACCATCGAAGACCTTTTGCCAAACCTGTGCAAGGTTTAAAATGCAATCTTATATATATAAAAAAATGGATTGTCTGTATCAGAATGACACAGATAGGAAAGGACTCTTAAGGTTCTTCGCAATTTGTTCCACTCTAAGCGATCAAACCTCATGATGGATGATAGCTGAGAGGGATGGATGACTGTTTTGTTTTGTTTTTGCTTTTTTTTCTGATCTAGGATACAAAGTCATCCTAAAATTTTGGCATGAGAAATGTGCCAGTCATTGTCAACTTGTCAATAGCAATCTATATTAAATCTCTGGGGAAAGAAAACAACAAAACAACCTATGTTAACAAAAAAAGTACCAACAACTGCCATGGTGTTCTCTGAAGTGTATTGGAAAAATGAATGTGGTGTGGATATGTTAATCGTACAGTACCCTCGTGATTGTGATTATGCCAAATTATAATGATCTATTTTTGGTCCTGAAAAATTTCTGTATATACAAACCCAATTCCAAAAAAGTTGGGACACTGTACAAATTGTGAGTTTACAAATCTCATAAACTTTTAATATACATACATAAATAAATAAATAAATATTTTATTCACAATAGAATATAGATAACATATCAAATGTTGAAAGTGAGACATTTTGAAATGTCACAACAAATATTGGCTCCTTTTGGATTTCATGAGAGCTACACATTCAAAATAATTTGGGACAGGTAGCAATAAGAGGCTGCAAAAGTGAAATGTACATATAAGGAATATCTGGATGACCAATTTTCAACTTGATCTAGGTCAATTGGCAACATGATTGGGTATAAAAAGAGCCTCTCAGAGCGGCAGTGTCCCTCAGAAGTCAAGATGGGCAGAGGATCACCAATTCCCCCAATGCTGCGTTGAAAAATACACGAGCAATATCAGAAAGGAGTTTCTCAGAGAAAAACTGCTGAGTTATCATCATCTACAGTGCAAACTATCATCCAAATATTAAGAGAATCTGGAACAATCTCTGTGCGTAAGGGTTAAGGCCAGAAAACCATACTGGATGCCCGTGATCTTCGGGCCCTTAGACTGCACTGCATCACATACAGGAATGCTACTGTAATGGAGATCACAACATGGGCTCAAGAATACTTCAGAAAACATTGTCGGTGAACACAATCCACCGTGCCATTCATCGTTGCCGGCTAAAACTCTATAGGTCAAAAAAGAAGCCATATCTAAACATGATCCAGAGGCGCAGGCGTTTTCTCTGGGCCAAGGCTCATTTAAAATGAACTGTGACAAAGTGGAAAACTGTTCTGTGGTCAGACGAATCAAAATTTGAAGTTCTGAAGGACAACCCAAGTTGTTATCAGTGCTCAGTTCAGAAGCCTGCATCTCTGATGGTATGGGGTTGCATGAGTTCGTGTGGCATGGGCAGCTTACACATCTGGAAAGGCTTCATCAATGCAGAAAGATATATCCAAGTTCTAAAACAACATATGCTCCCATCCAGAGATCATCTCTTTCAGGATCCGGGTACTGAAATGGCCAGACTGCAGTCCAGATCTTTCACCCATAGAAAACATTTGGAGCATCATAAAGAGGAAGATGAGACAAAGAAGACCTAAGACAGTTGAGCAACTAGAAGCCTGTATTAGTCAAGAATGGGACATCATTCCTATTCCTAAACTTGATCAACTTGTCTCCTCAGTCCTCAGACGTTTGCAGACTGTTATAAAAAGAAGAGGGGATGCCACACAGTGGTAAACATGGCCTTCTCCCAACTTTTTTTTAGATGTGTTTATGCCATGAAATTTAAAATCAACTTATTTTTCCCTTAAAATGATAAATTTTCTCAGTTTAAACATTTGATATGTCATCTATGTTGTATTCTTCTATCTATGTAAAATATTGAAATTTGAAGCTTTCACATCATTGCATTCTGTTTTTATTAACAATTTGTACAGTGTCCCAACTTTTTTTGGAATCAGGTTTGTATATATACAGAACTGTATTATAAAGTCAGATTTGTGAGATATAAACACAACCGCAAGAAATAAATTCAGAATTGTGAGATATAAACTCCAATTCTGACCTTTTTTTTCTTTCCAAAGTTGTGAGAAATAAACTCACAATTTCAAAAAAAGTCAGAATTGTGGGATATAAATGCAAAATTCTGACCTTTTCTCAGAATTGCCTGATAAAAATGAGAAATTGCGAGAAATAAAGTCAGAATTGCAAGATATAAACTCCAATTATGACTTTTCTTTTCTAAGAACTGTGTGTTTGTATCTCACAATTCTTACTTTTTTTTCTCAAAATTGTGAGAAAATGTTGCTATTGCAAGTTATAAAGTCAGAATTGTGAGATATAAACTATAACATTTTAGCATAACAGATGTAATTGCATCTCATACTTCGAAAAAAAATGTATGCAGGTCTAAAAATATTTATAGGTGATTTAGCAATGGATAAAACCATGCAAAACAATTTAACTAAATATTAGCTTGAATAAGTAAGCAAGCTACTTTTATTTATTTTTTTATTTTTTGGAGAAGGTTATAACTTTGGTGTTCAGCAGTGTTTCAGAAATGCAAACAATTAAAGATATTGAAATGTATACTTTATTTTGGTTGCCTTTATGTTGTTTAAGTTAGATAAATTAATATGAATTTAAGAAAATAAATATGAATATTTCTAAAAAAGAAATGTGATTAATACATTTGTTTTTAAAAGAGGCTAATTACCTTTAGAATTTGACATGGGTTTGATTCAGATTCAGTTGGATGGTCAGTTTACACACAAATGGTGCATCTCATACAGAACCAACTGACTCAGGTCACCCTTTGAAATAGATACATTCTGATGACTTAAAATGATAGGAAACGTCCTGAAATGACCTTAGATACCTTTGTTGTACTTCATTCTCATTATCCCTTATCTTGAGGACTATATATGTTTAAAAAAATGCAGGCTCATCTAACACCACTCTCCTCTAATTTGAGGGAAATGACAGATTAATATTTGTTCAAAATCCAACACTAACTATGCTGTATACTGTATAAAAGTACCATGGTGTTAATGTCTCATATTATCGCTGTCCCATTATAGCACTACAGTACATTTTGTGAGACCAGTGCTGTCATAAAAGCTTCAAACACATGCTGTTCAGGTTCTAAATTCGTATTTAAAGCTAACTTCAACCTACCAATTTGCTTTTATAAGAGTTCAGCCATGAACTTCACCCTTTGGGGCCTGCAGTTTTCTAAAAACAAAAACTACCTTTAGCATTAGCATGCAGTGTGTGCATAAAGACAAGTCAAGAGCACTGTCTGCCAGAACGAACTAATTATTTATACCGCTACCAAATTTAGTGTGCCCTCTCAGGGATGGTTGTCTCTATCTTAACGTCATTTTTGTTATACATCATTTTTGAGATTGATTGGGCAGGATGAAGTGCTCTTGAACAGAAGTCCGTCATTCCATAACAGTCTATAACCTGTCTTTTCCATCCTGCCTTTTCATTATTTAATCGGTTTTTAAAGGTGATGCCAATGATGCCAGGAGTAATTTGACTGTCAGCGGGATTTGCCCTTTGTCTTGGCTAATGAGTGCAGCCAGTAGGGAGGAGTAATTAGCCATAATTTGCACAATACTAACTTGCCAAAGGTTCCTAAAGCTCGCCTCGACTTTTCCTCTTCCTCCGCCCCAAGAAATGTCAGTGGCCGTTTTGTTAAATGATGGTGGCGTCTAATCAGCCCTAGCTGGCATGTGCCTGGGTGAATGCTCATCATTAGCTCCCCGCTTCTTTTAACACACCCCAGTTTTGGGAAGGGCAGTTCCTTCATTCTGACCTTGAGTAAAATAAAGAGTTAGGTCTTGTTAGTACAACTTTGTACAAGCCTCTGGATTTAAACTAGCATCCATTTTGACGGCAGAGACTGGATCTTTCTTTTATGTGTTTGGCATAAATAAATATGATCTTTTGGTCAATTAATCTTGAATTGCACAGCCTCAGGCTATTTCGATATTATCAAGTTAACTTTGCACTTCTGTATCCTTCTTCCAAGATGAATCCAAATCATATACAACTGTGAAACAATTCACAAAGACCTGCCCCCCTTCCAGTCATGCCAGTCCAACGCTATCTCACGGCCAATTCGTACGTATTTTACGAGGTGGCTTATTCGTAAGAATTTGTACGACCTCACTCATACGATTTTATATGATTTGTCTAAACCCCAGTGACGGTTAGGTTTAGGGGCGGGGTTATGTGTAGGTAATTCGTACAAATTCATACGAATTGTGCAACTCGTAAAATACGTACGATTTGGCTACAATCATATAAATTTGTACGAGTGTGGTCATACGAATTCATACGAATAAGCCACCTTGTGAAAAATGTTTGAATTGCCGTGAGATCAGGTTGGCCTGTCTCACACCACACATCATGTTCTCACACAGTGAAGCAGGAAGAGAAAATTGCCAACATGCCAACATATGAGACAGAGAAGGTTACTTCTGATTTTAGCCTATTTTTTATTTTTATTTGTAAGAAATGTAAACAATAAATACCATTTTGTGGCTCTGTAATGTGTTGGGACATATCACTATAGTGTTCAACCGTCATGTCGGTTTGATCATATTTTGAATATTTTCTAGTTAAAGCACAAAATAAACATGAATGAACATCAGAAGGTATAGTATTTTATTTAAATAGCAGAAAGACGTCAATACACACCATTTACCGTTAATCTAATCTCCTGTCTTGTTTGTTTGTCAGACAAAAATGGCAGATTCCATGTTATGCTTGGTCAGATTGTCTGTCAAACAAACTCCCTGCAAATGGTCAATTAATGACAGAGAATATAAAGTATTCCAGATAGTGAATCCAGAACCATTTCAATCCACATCTTCCATTGCTCAAACATTGTAGTATCTAGTGTGCAAGCAGAGTGTGCACTTCAGACACTAGCACACTTGACAAGATAATAATCATCTTCCTCAGCTGTTTACTTCAAGGTTTTCAGCACCGAAAGCAAGAAATGTCATTTTGATGTTCTGTTCAAAATGCTTGGGCACTTAAACCAAAGCACTGCAGTTGAGAAGGGAGCCCATAGTCTAAAAAGTTGTTTAATATGCTCACCATTATGATAACTGGATGAGAAATGACTGGAGAGTCCGCAGTTGGTGAGGATTTTCAGAACCTTATAGTGAGTGCCTGACTTAAGAGGGTTGAAGTCTCTGTTTGGGAGCTATAAGTCAGACCAAAATCACCCGCTGCCTTCTTCTTGGCTCTCGAAAAAAATAGGCCAGTCTAGGAACGGCGTCTCGCCTCGCAGCTGAGTAGCTGAGAATAATAAAACCGGCAGTGATCCGTATGGAAATATGTACTCCCCTTATAATCTGAGTTATTCATGAACCCAGCAGCCCAGGAAAGCTGCGACTTTCTCTCAGATGCGTATGTTTATTTATATATGTGTGCGTTAATGGAAGGTCAGATACCGAGATAAGCAGGGACTCATTTTTTGGGAGATTTTTCTCACGTATTTCTTATCTGATTTTATGTACTTCTGCTGACACATCAAATCTGATTTGTTGCACTTCTGCGAAGGTATGATAATGGCGTAATGTGTTTGGACTCTAGTAGAATGAGACCTGTTGTATTTGACTAATGACACTAAGCCACTATCTCCAGCTTCCCACACATCTTCCTTCTGTCATTTCTACCATCCCTCTTCAACTTTCCTGTCCTGTTTGCCCCTCCTTATCTTTTTGGGCACGTCGCCCACTCGTTTTTATCCCCAGCTTGCTCATCACCAGAATTTAGCTGTGAAATCTTTAATTAAAGTTTTACGACTCATGAGATTTCTCACCCACTCACATTTCCCCTCCGAGGAGTCATCGCATTCTTCTTCCCAGCAATCTTTCATACTACTGTTTCCTTCCGGAGCTCTGGATTGGCAAATGACATATGCTGCCCAGCTGTTTGGAAAGATTGGCGGCCTTCTTGTGAACCAGGCGGCTTACAGCATTGGCTTCTTTCAAGAGGCTTGTCTTCACGTAGCCTTAGCTGCTTAAGCGTTGCCTCCTTCCCATGAAGCATCCCTGGGGCTGGATCCAACTGCTGGGGAGCTAATATCATCTTGCTAGATCTGAAATTGTGGATGCATAGAACTGCTTTTTGTCTCTGCTTGGGATTTTCTGGCTCCTTCTTGTCATTCCCTACAATGGTAGCTGTAATGGGTGGTTTGAAACCATGTAATCCTATTTCCCTCTTACATTCCAGACTGTGGAGGAGGATATCACTGCAGCTCAGACTTGGGCAGTTCTACACATTTTCTAACTGTTCAGCTGTGCTGTGGAGGGTAATCATATACCCACATAATGTGCCAACACAGTTAGCACCCAACAGAGCTTGAACTATCATGCTAACTCAGCAAAATAATGTATTCAACAGCTGGGATGGATCATAGAACTCTTTTAAAGGTGAACTCACGTTCTTCTTCAATAAAAATAATAAAATTAAAATTAAAAATACTTTATTCATTAAGAAATTACATGTGTTTAAAACGTTATATTGAATGATTGCATGACCAGCATAATACTACTTGATAATATCTCCGTAATATCCTCGCTGTTAAACAGTTTATCTTAAAACGATGATGCCTAATGCCTAATGCCTAACTTGTAACCCGAATGTCCCGAAAGGTTGTGGGTTCGAGTCTCAGTACTGGCAGAAGCTGTAGGTGAGTGTTCTCTTCTACATCCAGTATGGTGACCTTGAGCAAGGCAATGAACCCCCAACTGCTCCCCAGGCACCGCAGCAAAAATGGCTGCACATATGGCTGTCATGGTTAGAGATTCCGACTTGTAACCCAAAGGTTGTGGGTTCGAGTCTCAGTACTGGCAGAAGCTGTAGGTGAGTGACCAGTGTTCTCTTCTACATCCAAAAACCATGGTGCTCTTGAGCAAGGCAATGAACCCCCAACTGCTCCCTTTAAAAAATACGTTTCTAAAAAGTGCTACTAGCATCGGTAACTTTATTAATAATTTTTAATTCTGCATAAATCAGCAGTCTTGGAAACAGGTTTTGGACTACTGTTCCATATCATTACTGTTGCCAACTTGAACATTTACAAATAATACCCTGAAATGGCCATTCCTTATTAAATTTCACAGCTTTACAACATACTGGCTTCTTAATCAGTTATTTTGGAACTTTTGTTTGTTTTGGAGCTTTGCCAGAAATGAAATTCAGAGACTGAACCTTTTGGAACTTTAATTAAATACCACTGTGCCAGACCTTTTCTTCCAACTAATGTCACTTTTCTGAGCCATTTTTTGCAATGACCTTTAATAAGCTAGTCCCAAGGTGATTTTTAGTGGATGAATGAAGTCACTTCAACAGGTGTCCTTGCAGTGTAGCCGCGGGTGTAATTCATCACAAAATAATATTTTGCTAATCTAAAAAAATGCCACTAAGCTTGATTTTGCAGAGGCATTCATTTGGGCCTTTTAGGTGTTGCTTAAATTAGCTTCAAATATAATTTCCAAAGAATGTCCAGATAATAATTTCCTAGATGAATGGTTGCAAACAATAATAAAAAAAGACAAGATCTCATTTCCCATTCATGGATAGCTTTCAAATGGACTCATTAGAAACGCACAATGCCATATATTTACTGTACGAATGCAATGCACTGAACACTAACAGCAAATACTGCAATGCATCTGTGCTTTTTGGCACATGACGTTATAATGGTGTTAAAAAGATTAATTTACAAAAATTTGTTTTTATAGAACCATCCAGGGCTGAAAATAAATATAGAAATTGTGTTATCTCAATGGGAACAGCATACCCGAGGTCAAGAGTTCAGGTATACATTTAATGCATTGTAATTCACTTTGGATAACAGTGCCTGCCAAATATATTCAAGCGAATGTGTCTTTGATTTATTTATGTTTAAAACAACAGCATAATTCCCTATGAAATCGCACCAAATGGAGGTAAAGCTTATGAATGAGAATTCCCACTTGATATATCGTCTCCGACAAGCATTCCCTGCATCCCTCCATTGCGGCTCTCCACACGAAACCATCTGGACACTTGCGACAAAACAGCTCTCAGGTTCTGAGACAAGACAAAACTGAAAGACTCCAGATCTGTGAGTCTCTTTCATGGCCAGCTACCAAGGGATTTGGTTTGGTGTGTTACCAACTGCTTGCGCATTATATCACGTCTCATTTGGTCTTCATATACGTCAATGCCCACAAACGTTCATACTCCCTCTCCGCATATCTGAGTGCCTAAGCCTGTGCATTTGAATTAGAAGATTTACCAGCTGATCCTTTGAAGGTTTTTTGATCCTTACAAAAGAGGAAAACTTGTGTCCCTGGAGAAACATTTAACAGCTCCATGGGCACTGAATCACACAAATGCTATCTAAACAAAGATTATGTGAGATAATGGAACCAATAAGAGTGTAAAAGAGATTTGAAACTGTTAGTTTACTCCACAAAAGTGGAATACACTTCACACAGGTTTTGTCTGTTCCTGTATACATTGGAAATCAAACCCATGGCCTTGACTTTGCTAGTGTCCTGCTCTATTGTTCTACAAGAAAATCTTACAAAATAAGACATTTTGCAGAACATCCTGAGAGCTCTTTTCCATATCTCTTTTACAAAGAAGAAGAAGAAGAAGCATTGGAGAACCATTTTTATGGCTTTTCTTGCTGTTCATGTGTATATTTGAACGCAAAGCTTCCGTGAACACAGCAGTTGCGAGCAAGCGGCAAGTTCAAACTAGACGGACATTTAAGGGAGATGGTGGAGTCAAACGACTTATTACGCAACATTTCACCACATAAATCATTAAGGCAATAAAAGATTTAAGACGAAAACTTTTACAATCTTACGAACATTAGATAATAAATTGTTCAGTTATCCATTATTAATTCTTGTTAGCTCAGTATTTTTCATTTTTAACTCATGTTAAAAAAGGTTGTTAAAAAACGTTAACAACTGAAATGCCATCGTAATGTGTTACCATGTAAATAATTTACATTTTTAAGACTCAAACAGCATCAGTTTACATTGGGTGTTCGAAACAGAATGGTTTGAGCACTCAGTGAAATTTATTCCTACTGGGATTAGAAAAACAATTATTCTTGGTCTTTACACAATTCGACTGTGATAGTCATACATGTCGTGTTCTCCATTATTCAGTCTGTCATCTTCCCTATCAAAGGTCCATGTGCTGCTTTTTCCATTTTCAGTGATCTTGCACCCGGCCACAACCGACCCACAGGATTAATGCTCTGGATTACGAGTCAAAAAGGGCACCTGTACTTTGTCACCTGTTGGAATTGTCTCATAAAGCTTACAGGGGACAAATCTGATTGAAGCTTCCTCACCACTGGAGACATTTCCCTATACTGTCACCTTCACACACACACACACAGCTGGGAAAATGTAATAAGGTCTCAGATGAAGCCCTGCGCTGTCTCTCCTTTTCTTTTTATGTCCTCCTGGTATCGCTCCTGGAGCCTTTCTGGGTTTTACTGGTGAACAAACTGGTCATAAGTTATAAAGCCAGTTTTGCTTTTCCGTCTGCCATATTTCCCTCTCAACGTTGCCACAGATGGCAGACACATTGCCAATTGCGACCAATAGTGGAACAGGAAACCGGCTGCTGATTTCGCAACTGTGATTAACACCTATGACAAAATTCATAGTCTGGACACCCTGAGATATACTGAAATACATGCTTTCTGGTTTGTGTGGGTACATGGCGGAGAAAGAAACTGTGTGTAATTCTGAGCCCTGAGGGAAGGTACATGCCCACATGCTTTTAAGACTGAGAAAACCAAGACATGGCCTTTGGCGAAACTCTGACAGGTCAAGGGGGGTGAAACTAGACGGAACCTGATTAATTATTTAGCAAAGGAGGTGAAGCAGATATGGAGAGTGCATCTACTTTAAATAGTATTACGTTGCTAATTTTAAAATGACGTCAATTTAAATTTAATTTAATGTATTTTGTGCTTTGCTTATGCAAACATAACCTTAAAGACTTGCATGTGGGTATTTTCTGAACTGTTGGACTCGAGGGGAAATATGGCCTTGGAAAAAGAAGTTCACTTAATTGTATTGTAGTTTTACATTCAAGCAGACTTACAAAAATCTGTATTTCCAGATAATGTATTATTAAAGAAATAAAATGCCACATAAATGTGCTTAAAGAGAGACACTTTTAGGACTATATTTCTTAACACACTATAGAATGCTTTTTACTTTTAAAAAGTGCGCTTTGTAATAATGTCAAATTAAAAGTTTTAATTCAATGTGTATTTTAATTCATTATGGTTTAAATGCCTTTTTGTCTGCAGTAAAGGACATTTGTTTTGCTGTGTTAACAGACAACAACACATGTAAAGTACTTTATTATCCTTTTAACTGTTTTATTTGATATATAATTTCTACATTGCAATGTAATCATTGCAAATAACATAGAAATTTAAATTCATTACACAAGTTTTAACAGTTTAAAAGGACCCGGATGACCTACTACTTTCGGTGAGGTTCTAAAATGCACATTTGATAAGACACTTTACTGCTGTATCCATTGAGGACATGTTTGTGCATGTCAGTGAAGTGATGCATGTAGATCGTGTGCCCATATCAGCAAGGGGGATGTAGTACCTAAATTATCTAAATTGTATCTAAATTTCCTTCATACTACCCATGTTCAGACTATACAGATAATATATTTTTTAACAGTTTACATTCCTCTCTTGTCGGGTCATACTCAGTGTGTAAAGCTTAAGCCATTTTGATCAAAAGCTTCTTATGTTACTACTGGTGTTCCAAAGGGCTCTGTCCTGGGCCCTCTTTTATTATTTATCGTCTACCTTTTGGTAATCTTTTTTCAGTTCACTTCAGTTTCATTGTAATGGCAATGACTTCCAAATCTATCCATCCTCCAGAACAACTTCTACGTTTCCTCAGTGTTCCCTCTCTGATTGCTTGACCGAGATTAAACCTTGGTTTACATTTGATTTCCTTAAATTTAACAGTAGTAAAATTGAAATTTTTCTTGTCTGAAACACCATTCTGGCCAAATCTAATTGCTCCTGGGATCACTGACAACTTTCCAATATTTCTGTCTACACAGGGTAGAATCTGGGTGACATCTTTGATAGTATTTTCATTTGAAGTTCATATTAACAGTCACTCTATCTATACATTTTCACATACTTAACTATTATTCGATTTCGTCCTGACCTCACAATGAAGAGCACTGCCATCTTTGTTCATGCTTTAAAGACATCACTGAGGGTCTTTTGTTAATGTTGATTGTTTTATTGTGCTTGTAAGGTATATTGAGTGTCATGAAGGGTGATTATAAATAAAATGAATAATAATCTTTAAATGCACACATCTGCTCATCTCTTTTCAATGGGAGGACGAGGACCATCGGTTCATGTATAATTGAGTGCCCATCAACCCCCTTCAGCTGAGCTGGGATCTGAAGTCCTGTCTCAAGTCCACACCCGAGACCCCCAGAGTGCAAGCAGGTGGAGGGTCCCAACAGATGGTGACTCTCTTTGTGATTTCTCAGGACGAAGCCACCCACATTGAGAGTGACACCCTCACCCTTGATCACTTCAGCCCATGAAGTCTGCTGCCACTTTCTTCTATTCAGATGGGCATCTCTCTTCAAAGACGTCTGAAGAAACTCTACCTGGGCTTTGAGAGGCAATATGCTTCTGGGTGCTGTTTTGATTCCACACCTCTCTGTTATTAAAATTAGTTATTCCAGGTTGGGCTGCATCGGCAAGAGCTAATTGCGTACGCGTGCTAAATTAAGTACTGTTATTTTAACCCCTTCTGGTGGTTTATCAAAGTAATTATCTCAAACAGAGGCTCATATACATAAAGTACACTAATGAGCATCTTGTGCTAGTTTTCAAATATTGTTGTAAATTAAATGTGGTGTGAACTTATATTAAGGCGTGAAGCGATTGTAGAGTTGATTACAATCATTTTATTTTAAAATTACGACCATTCTATTTTACTTTATTATTTTATTTTATCTAAAAATAATTTACTCATTCATTCATTTATTTATCCATCCTTTTTTGGGGGCATGCAGCTCACTTCCAATTCTTCACCCTCCTCCTGGATGACCTGTACCACAAAAGGCTTACTTTCATATCTGACCAGAATGAACTTACCTTTCTAATCTCGCAGATATTCAATAGCAGTGTATGTATATATATATATATATATATATATATATATACATACAGTGCAAGTGATTTCATATATGGATGTGCGTGAATTTTCAGTGTAAACGGAAAGCATTTCAGTGTAAGGAAGTTGTTTAAGCGTGAACGGAAGTAACCGCATTTGCAATCATGGACAGAGATTTGTGTCATTCCTAATCGTTTGTTCAATCATTCAAAAAAAATAATGTTTTTTTTAATTATTTTTTTTATTATTTTTTCTAATACACACATGAACTGGAATATAAACATTCTTAATCTCTCAATTTTTTCATTCTCTTTTTTTTTTTTTTTTTGCCCCAAAATGATACATTTAGTAGATGAAATGTACTATATAGTTATAAAAAGTTAGTAAAATGTCTTTATACACTTTGTTTTTGTCTTTAAACATATACTGCATTGTGGTGCACTTTGAGATTAATAATCCATGGACCATGCTATCACCAGAATATCCACCAACATGATCTTTTCTACTAAACCATTTATCCACGAAACATGATGTATTAGGTTGTGCTTGATTTAATTACCTTTGATTATCTTGATCACACACACACACACACACGCACGCACATTTGTTTTTGTGAAAAGTGGGGACGTCCCATAGGCGTAATGGTTTTTATACTGTACAAACTGTATATTCTAAGGCCCTACACCAACCCTACCCCTAACCCTAACCCTCACAGGAAACTGTGCATTTTTACTTTCTCAAAAAACTAATTCTGTAAGATTTATAAGAGTTTTGAAAAATGGAAACATGGGTTATGTCCTCATAAGTCACCCTCTCCTTGTAATACCTGTGTCATACCCATGTCATTATACAGAGTTGTGTCCTGAACTGGAATAGACAACATTTTTTACTTCACAAAACGACACACTTCACCTTTAATCAAACTGTATGTCTCTTTGTAAAGCAAAAATTAAAAGATCACAGAGATCGAGAGATCAGTTCATTTTAAAAGGCAATGTCGCAGCTCTTTGAGTGAGAGAAATCTAATAAAAAGACTGAAGAGAAGCGAGACTGTACTCTTTGAAACCTATTACATCATGTCATGACTAGATTTCATGATATGCACCGACAAAATAAATCAGTTTGCCTTATCTTGTTCCTTTGAGCTCTTCAATGTCAGAAACTGCTAATTGCTCAATATATATTTTCTCTTTTTCTGTTCACATTCATTCATAATATATTCATGTACTCTTGTTATTAAAGATTCAACTTAAAAATGAAACTCTTTTATGTAATATAGAATCATCTTTTATCCAGCAAGGGATTCTCAGATTAATAAAGGTTGTTGACTCGTGGACTACCCGACATCTGAGCATTCATTAATGAATAATTCACATAATCACATAAAATTATTTAATACGCTTCTTGTACTTTATAATAATTCTGATCCATCTGTCAAAACCTTAAATGAGCTTCATAAATATAAAGGAACGCCAAATGAGCAAGAAACAGGGAACTCTTTGACATTAACTGCAGATTCTGAAATTCATCCTAATGATGTTCAATGTTATGACTGACTGAGTCTCGTAAAATTCCTCCAATAAATGAAATTGCTCCGTAATAAATGTTTAATTAGGCTCTGCATAATAAAACAATCACTCTTGTCAATTAATGCCTTTGCATGTAAATATTTCACACTTGCCAGAAGCCACTGAACTGCAAAACACAACAACAAAGTTTGTTTTCTGACTAAACAAAGGGTGTTTGCCCTGCCAAAATTCAAAGTGTTGCGTTGTGAGTGGATGCTATGCAGTTACTAGCATGTTCTGGGTGGTTTCTAAGACTTTCCTGAGAGCGTTAGCACGTTAGCGCATTAGCTATTAGCATTTACATCCTCTTTCCCTAGCCTCCCTATTTGACACTGCGCTCTTGGATTATTGATCTGAAAGTGCATTAATAGTTAATAACTACAGACAGATGGCCTTTTCTACCCGTTGAGTGTGTGATTCAGGCTGGATAACGGCAGAGAGGTCTAAGATCTGCGAGGATGAACATCTGCAAATAGTGAAGCAAACACAGCAGGTTGGAGGCTTAAGGGACAAAGGAACTAACGAATACATGGAAAGAGATGCGCAGACATATAAATTATGGATGAAACTATATGTATATGTAATGAGGGAGAGAGTTATGATGATATGGTTGAATGTATATAGATAGTAAAGCTTTTAATAGCTTGAGGCGGGTAACTGGAAGGTTGCTCGTTCGAGACGTGAGATATGACCCAACACGATGTTCCTGGTTTCACGGGGAAAACGAGACTTTAATAGGCTAGTTTTATGCAAAACTTGAAGTATGTTACTGCATATTCAATTCACGGGAGCTGTACAGTGCAAAAAGAGAATCAAGTAACTGACAGAGTTTCAACTCTAGATTCCAAGTCTTTGAAAGCATATGCTACATTCGTGAGGATCAAACAGAACTTAAGTATTGATATTATTGTATTATTATTATTATTATTTATATTTTTGGGGAATATTATAAGCTCACAAATCACGTTCACTTCTAATATGGATTGTGAAGATGCACTGTTAATCTAATGATGTCTGCATTTGACATTAACTTAAGCACTTGGTGAGACCCATAAGAACCACGGGGGCTACAATTTTGGCAAAAAAAATACTAATGTTTTTTTTTTTTTTTTTTATTACAAATTTCTGTCTTTTCTTCACTTGAAGATATGTGATTTATCATACTTTCATGGTGCTTTTTTGTCATCTTTGGAGATTCAGAGCTCATGTTCTGCCCTATTCTCACCAAGAACGATAATCATAAAGATAACTATAACAATGAATATATTGAGATCCATACCAATGGACAAAAGCATTACGTTTATTAAAGATGCAGACTGTAGTTCTGTCGTTTGCCACGTTAAAGCCTCATTTACAACATATAGATACTGTAATTGATAACTCTAATAAAGTCCACACCAACAGACGTTAACGTTATGATTATTACAAGCCTTTGCTGTAGTTCAGCCACTAAAAACAACGGAAGATAGCATTCTGTTATTACTGTATATGCGTATACTCCAGTAACATTATCTATCTAAAGCTCCATTCACCACAAGAATAACTATAGCAATAACTATAATGATAACTGTTATGATAACTTAATTTTTTCAGTAAGAATGCATTTCAAACGTTGCATGCATTTTTCTTGTTAAATCTGATTGGTAAGTGAAACAAAAGTCACTCTGAATGTATAAGCATCCAATAAGTGACTTCTGGCTTACAAATGCTGTAATCAAACTTCATTTATCCAGTTTCCAATGCGTAACTAGACAATGAGAAAGACCAAATCTCAACCACAAACCCTCAGTTCATCCTATAGAAACCCATTAATCTTAGTTAGCCATTCCTTTAAGGTGGCTATTAATACTCCTATGCAAGACTGGAATGATCCAGTAAAGATGAATCAATTCGAGACGAAAATGTGGCACTCCCTCTGGATCCCGATTGGGCCGCTGGAACACCCACACACTATTTTCCAGTCGAAACCCCCCAACAAACAGCACAAATCTCCATACAAGGCAAACTAAATGAATAGCACAAGAGGATTAGGGAGGTTTTCAGAGAAAGTCACTGGTCTATTGTGGCTTTTGGGTGAGCGGCTGATATTTCTTCTCGCTTCACCCGCTTTTTAGGGGTCGTGAACTATCATTCCTTTGTGTCCCAGAACAAATTTCTTTCTTTCAAGAGTCCTACTTCATTTCCTGTGGCTTTTCAGGGTCAGCGGTTTTGTTCTCCTTGTGGATCACTGGGTCTATTAAGAGCGAAGCAACAGAAGCTGATTAGGTGGACCTTAATTACTCCGCCGGTACCCTATTACTCTACCACTGACTGTTTTCACTCATCCCTGCATTTTCATCTATCGTATCTCTTTTCCTCAGAAATGAGCTTCACTCTCGAATGTTCGGTGTGCTGTTTGCTATTGTGCCACGTTGATGTGAAGACTGAAAGCTGGGAATCTGTAGACTAGTGAATCTGTTAAACCTGAATGTGAGTATGCATGAAGAAAGACGTGAACTAAAGTTAGAAGCTTTATGTCATCCAGGTGCAGATGGTTATTTGTTGAGCTTGTTCAAGCTTTGGTCGACCTGCTCCACTTTCTTTTTCTGTCTTTCCTTCTTAAAGTTCTTAGTCTACTTATATACACAGTATACATTGACTTGGACACACATCTTCCATGATGATTCTGAATTCAAACTAATTTTGATTGTTTTTGAATAAAGTAAAAGATGTCAGGTTGATCACCCTGAATAAAATAAAATAAAATAAAATAAAATAAAAGGATGACATTATTGAAATAAAAACTTTATGAAGTAACAACAAACAAATAAATAAATAAACTTTTGGCTAGTTGCATTTACTATTTTCATTGATAAAAACTTTTTGAACTAAAATATCTTAAATTGAAATAAATAAAAACTATACATTAATTTATAGGCAATTACTAAATACAATTGAAATGAAACCTAAAAAGAAAAAAAAATCAAAATATTAAAAAGAACTATAAAAGTATCTTAGTGATACTAAAAAAACGTATTAAAGTTGTTTATTATCACAGTTTTTAGTTCCAAGCATAACTAACTAAATAACTTTTAATAGTAAATATATATATATATATATATATATATATATATATATATATATATATATATATATATATTATCTTGAATTAAATCTATAAAACAATATATGTATGAACAAATAGGATCAAATTATAAGACAGCTTGTATGACTGTAAACGCACATATTATCGATCTGATTATAACTTTAAATATCCATGACATCTCCAAATCTGATATTCACTCTTTTAAAATCCACAGATTCTCAGTGAGCACCCTTCAGCTACTTTCTTCTTTCTCTTTGGAGGCCGCACACCTTTTCCATTTATTTACTCTGATATTTCAATTGAAGGTAATGCAATGTTTACCTTCTGGTGCACAGAAAACATCCACATAGTTAAACCACCTCCCTTCTCAGATGAATATAAATTGTTTTTCTTTGCATCAAACATCTCAATTACCCTCAGAAGGAGCACACAGTGATATTTTATTTGCGGTTGAAATCATTCTTTAAATCATCAAACATCCTCTCACCTCCTCTGACAATATTAGTTATTTGAACAGTGAAAAAAAAAAAAAAAAAAAAAAAAAAATATATATATATATATATATATATATATATATATATATATATTTTTTTTTTTTTTTTTTTTTTAAGACAATTAAATCAACCTGCATTTTTAGCTAATTATTTCGACTTAAGTTAAAGCCAAATGTCATTATGAAGCTAAAAATATCAGTGACCTTAAAAACCTAGGCTTTTATAGTGACTTTTAGCGGCCAAATGAAAGCAGATTGTATTGTTATGGCAATTGGCATGAGGTCTGGCCCTTCTCTTCAGCTGGCTTTCATTTGTGAAGGAAGTTACTGCTAAGCACTGATCAAAGTCCACACTAGTGCTACTCCTAACAAGTCTGGGTCGCCGTTTGATTTAGGACTACTGGACTTAGCATGGCTCAAGAGGCCAAGTTTCACTTGAAGCTAACTTTAGCTACACCATCCCAGAGGATTAGCTTGTGGTACTTCAAACATCTTTGGACTTCTTTTCTGAAAAAACAAAAACAAAAACAGGTCATACTAGTCTGCTGTTAATCATGAGATCCCACTAGATTAACCAAGGTAGTCTACCAGTGCCAATCTGCTAGCAGTCCAGAGATAAACCAAAACCACCGAAACCAGCTTAGACCTGGGACTTGTTTCATAAAACAAGTTTACCAAATAAGCCCGGCTTATTTTAGTTAGTCTGATTTATTTTGAACCAAATCAACTGACAACAAATCATGCTAACTGAAATTAACCTGGCTTTATTCGGTAAACTTGTTTTATGAAACAGGCTCCTGCTCTTTTTAAATTAAATTAAGGGTTGTGGGTTCGAATCTTGGGTGGGCAATACCACGACTGAGGTGCTCTTGAGCAAGGCATTGGACCCCCAATTGCTCCCCGGACACTGCAGGACAAAGGATGCCCACTGCTCCGGGTGTGTGTTCACAGTGTGTGTGTGCACTTTGGATGGGTTAAATGCAGAGCATGAATTCTCTATACTTGGCTGAATGTCACATTACTTAAATAAGTAAATAAATCAATCAGTAAAAATACATTTTAAATTATGACCATTTCATTTTTTACTCCTTACTTGCAGTGCCATTACACTGAATTTTACTGCATTCAAAAAAAAAAAAAAAAAAAAAAAAAAAATGAATAGATAATTCCTTGAAAATACCACAATGTACCGTATTGATTTTATTATTATTATTATTTTACCCATTTTTGAATTGCGTGTTGTATTTTGATTCACTTTAGAGTTGAAGAAAATCTAAAGGTAAACTTTGAAGAAAACTTTATTGATAATTATTTTGCCAGGATATTATCCATTTTTCAGTTTTTTTTTTCTTTTTTCTTACATTACTAGTCTTACAGTAGTAATAATCTAATCAGTATAATAAAATGACATTTAATCAGTATAAATAAAAACAAAATTATAAATACTTAACACTATACACATAGTTTTCATAATAAACTATGTGTATAATAAAGGTGTGTAATAAAGAGTTGGTCTCCTTTTAAAGAAGACAATTAGCAGCTTATTGCTGAAGTGAAAGCATTTCAAAAACTGAAAGTGTAAAAAAGTTAGTCGTTCACATCTTCTGTAATGAAAATGTAGTGTACTAAAAAATCTTTATATCAAATGCACATGTTTTTATAAAAAAATTATATATATATATTTTTTTTTATTTTATCAAAACAAAGCTATTTGTGTAACTAAGTTATGTTTCAAATTTGAGGTTGATATCACAAAAATATAGGTTCCTGTGAGATTTTATTTAGAAATTCCACCCAAATTCCATTTTATTTATTTTTTTTAGTTTTGGTTTGCTTTGCCTTTTTTTTTTTTTTTTTTTTTTGATGCATTTTCCTGAAACAAATAAAATGTTCTGTCACAATATTATTTATATCACAAAATAACAAATTGATATGGGTACATAGAGATGATGTGTTTTCTGTCAAGAAAAGTTTAAATGATAAAATATTGTAGAAATTGTTTGTAATATGACACTTGGCACCTCCCACTAAGGGGAGGAGCTGCCATGTCTGATTTCAAACCAGATTTCAAAGGATGAAAGTTTCTTAGTTTTTCTTTATTTAATTTAAGTTAATTTTAGTTTTAGTATTACAGGTCAAACTAAACAAAACTGAAGTATATATAAAAAGTATATATACATAAAAAAAAATAAAAATAAAAAAAAAATAATATATATATATATATATATATATATATATATATATATATATTTAAATTCTACTATAATAAACATTTATTTAATTTCAAGTAATGACAATTTTTATGATTTTATTTCACTTTATGCACTTATTTTGATTTTGGAGTGACATAAGACCATATTTCTTATCAGAATATCTATTTAAAACCCATAATTGTGATTAGAAGCAGAGCAGACCTCAGTGAATCTCTTTCACACCACAACACTCCCATTTGCTACAAGCACAAAATCAAGATGTGCTGCTCATCTAATGCCTCAAATTACCCTTCCATTCTATCTGGACACACGTGCGCCCTGAATACGCCAGCCCCCCTGTCCAATTTATTTATCCAAAATCAACTACTGTTATTTTCATGCTTACAAAACAAGACCTCTGTTACCTAGCAACACCTGTCTCAAAGGGACAACATGTAGAGAATTGTGTCCGTCTGCATTCTCTGGCTTCATTTATTGAGACATCTGTTCATTGGCCCCTTTCCTTGGGTCCCTACAGACTAAATGTTTCGCTTGCACCTTTGACTCCAAATTGACGACAGAAAGCCACGGCGACCTACATACATTTCAAAATGTTACAAAACTGACCTTGCAGTGGGTTCAAGATCCACGTTGCTCTTTTCTGTGCTGTGCTCTGGGAATTGGACGTGACTTTGTCCTTTCTGGATTGTTTAATCATAAATAAAACTCTTTTGAAGGATTTGATTAAGAAAACCGCTTTTCCAGCATTCTTCATTGCCCTTCTGAAGATGAAAAAGTAGTACACTTTATAATACTTAAACAAAAGAGTACTCTCTACACGTTAAAAGAATATATTTAAAGAGACAATTCACCCATCATCATTTAATCACTCTTCTAAACCTGTACAACTACAAATCTATTTCATACATTGAGCACAAAAAAAATATATTATGAATAAAGTTGGAAACCGAACAGTTGACTTCCATGATATATATATATGTATATATATATATATATATATATATATATATATATATATATATATATATATATATATATATATATATATATATATATATATATACATATATATATATATATATATATCATGGAATACATATATATATATATATCATGGAAGTCAACTGTTCGGTTTCCAACTTTATTCATAATATATTTTTTTTGTGCTCAATGTATTAAATCATCTTTTCACTACAAGTGCAATTTCAATACAATTAAGTACTTCCTGTGTTCCTGTAGCTGTGTTAGCAGCGCAAAAGGCCATTGGTTTGATTCCCAGGGAACACAGATACTGGTAAAAAAATTTACATAACAAATTGTATAGCCTGAGTTAACTGTAAGTCGCTTTGGATAAAATAGTCTGCTAAATGCATAGATGTAAACATAAGCACTTATTGTTCATTAGCAGGTAGCTTTTCTACTCAATGTAAAGTAAAGTAGCATTTTGAAATTTAATAGAGGTATTTAAACTATTTTAGTCACTTTATGTGTATAATTATTTTCAATGTTAAAATACTTTTCAATGATTCACACAACATAGCACTGACCCAACCAATGGCGTGAGTTCAGAGGTGGAACTTTATGTTTGTCCAACCAATGGAAGGCAGGGTAAGTGTTTAGAATTAGTCATTAGTGGCAAGTTACATGTCAGCTTTTCACCCAAACAATGAAAATAAATGGCTACAGGGGCAAAAAACAGAACAAAAATCCACCATAAAAGTAGTAGTCAACCTCTTTTCATTTCCAATGTAAAAATGTTTATTTTGTCATGTTTTCACAGGGATATCATGGTATTTTGGATCCAATTAGTTCACACTATCTTCCCTCTAATCCTAGATTATGTTACGCAGTGTGAAAGTAGCATGAAAATTTTGTAATCTTCAGTTATGTATTTTAATGCGTTTGTTTTTAATAGCGAGGGTTGGCTAAACTGATCAGAAGAATCTGCACAATTCCCCTGGCCGTATGGTGACCAAACAGCTTTCATGTCATCATTGTCTGCCATCTTTTCCATGCAGTAAATATGCTAATGACCAATTATGATGCAATAATCCACAGCTAATGAGGGGGTAATGTGAAATTGTTTTTACATGCAAATGTAAGGGTGTATGGCTTCAGAAACATACATGCCCTGCATTACAGAAGCAGACTGAATACCATAAAAGATTCATGCTAAGTAGTTTTTGGACACGCTGCTTGATACTGGTTAATTACAACAAGAAATGCCAAGGGCGAGTGGTGAAGATGTGTGCATCTATGGGAGGGTCTGTGTCAGCGTATTTCTCTGTAAATTTCAAGAAGAATTCAAGGTTAACCTCGACAAAGAAAGACTTTCTGTATGTTTACCAGTGTTATGGAATAATTGAATAAAAGTAGTGACTGCTAAATACTGTAGATACATTTTTAGTAGCACGACAGCAAGTAGCCATTGAATTCCATAGTTTTTCTTTTTTTTCGTATATATATATATATACATGTAAGCGGATGCAAATGTAAAATAACGCAAAATGTTAAGTGGATATGTTGATGAAAGCAATCTATTCCATCTATGTTTTGATCATCATTCTGAATCTTATTTAGGTGTAGTTTTTACAGAAAATGTCTCAGATTAGGAATGTGTCCATGGTTCCCTGAGAAGGGGACAAGACACTGTGTCCTCTAAAGTTAGCTTTGGAGGAACGCCTTCAGCGTGACTGGTGTCTGATGCATACATCTAAACACGACAATAAAATTGGCCGGTGACAGCCTATGAAGTCATTACCTGACATGACCACAGTATAAAAGGGCACAGAGATAACATGTCATCTGCTTCTTTGTCTGAAGTTTGCTTCCTAAGCATGGCAAGGGAACTAGAGGGCGCAGTGTCTCATTCTCTTCTTAGGGAACCGGGGTTACCATACGTAACCTGAGACGTTCCTCTGCAAGGGGTCGCTCTAAATAATCAATAACACTGGTGGTGGATGGCAACTTATAAAAAAACACTGGCAGGGAAAGAGGTTAATGGTAGCCATTGACTTCCACATTGTGTGTGTGTGTATATATATATATATATATATATATATATATATATATATATATATATATATATATATATATATATATATACACACACACAATGTGGAAGTCAATGGCTACCATTAACTGTTTAGTTGCAAAAATACTTCAAAATGCTTAAACAGATGAATTTCATACAAGTTTTGAAAAACTGTGAGTAAATCACAGAATGTACATTTTGGGTCAACCTATCTCTTTGAGTATAGTCTTTTAAAGTATATTACCTCTTTCCCTGCCAGTGTTTTTTTATAAGTTGCCATCCACCACCAGTGTTATTGATTATTTAGAGCGACCCCTTGCAGAGGAACGTCTCAGGTTACGTATGGTAACCCCGGTTCCCTAAGAAGAGAATGAGACACTGCGCCCTCTAGTTCCCTTGCCATGCTTAGGAAGCAAACTTCAGACAAAGAAGCAGATGACATGTTATCTCTGTGCCCTTTTATACTGTGGTCATGTCAGGTAATGACTTCATAGGCTGTCACCGGCCAATTTTATTGTCGTGTTTAGATGTATGCATCAGACATCAGTCACGCTGAAGGCGTTCCTCCAAAGCTAACTTTAGAGGACACAGTGTCTTATCCCCTTCTCAGGGAACCATGGACACATTCCTAATCTGATACATTTTCTGTAAAAACTACACCTAAATAAGATTCAGAATGATGATCAAAACATAGATGGAATAGATTGCTTTCATCAACATATCCACTTAACATTTTGCGTTATTTTACATTTGCATCCGCTTACATGTGCATCACTTGTTTCTGCTTCCTCTTTGCTGTGTTTGAATCAGACATTTAATACTCTTTCAGAAGATGCGTAATAGCGCCTCTTACCACACACCAGTGAAAACACAGAAAGGCGGAAAATTCCTTCAACTCTCGGTTTCATAAATGTCAGAAAATTCCATCAATGGCAGGAAACTGCTGTCTCAAATGACAGAAAGTTCAGCCAATGGTGGGAAAGTGCTGCTTCATAATTGATGGACAATTCACCCAGTGGTGGGTAAGCACTGTCTCATAAATGACAAAAAATTTCAGCCAATAGCGGGAAAGAGTTTTCTCATAATTGACGGAAAATTCAGCCAATGGTGGTTAGAACTGTCTCATAAATGACAAGATTTTCAGTCAATGGCGGGAAAGCGCTGTCTCATAAATGATGGAAAATTTTAGTCAATAACAAGATAGTGCTGTCTCATTAATGACGGAAATGACTCTCTCACATGAAACACAAAATTATATATTACGAAGAATGTTCACTCTGCCCTTTTCCTTTAAATTAGAGTATTTAGTGTCCATTGATCATGAAACACCATTAAGCCACACTATAGCTTGTATGGAAAACAGCCACTTGACCATTCTTTTAAATACCTTCTATTGAATTCTAGAGAACTTCAGCTTTGCATAAACACCCTACAAATCAAACCAATCCAGATCTCTATCTCAGTAAAGATCACTGGGTGCTTTTATAAGATCTGTTGACGTCTGGACATCTATTGACGTTGCTTGTGACCTTGCATGGCTTAGTTTTTCATTGATGACTCATTTTATACTCCATTGACCACATCACACACCACAATGTGAGTATTCTGGCAAACTACAGTGAAGAAAAGAATCAGCGATATGTCGTCCAGGTTACTGAACTGTTTCTTCAGTAAATAGCACTAGCTGAATATTGATTTTGTGTGCACAATAGAAAAGATGTCATTTAGTTCCTCCAAGTGTGCTTTTCATTTCACAGTTCTATTTTACCTGAAATGTCAGATGCTCCATTGATTCATCGTTGATTAGCTGTGCAGGTGTTGCGGCTTTCTTCAGACGCTATTGAAGGTTGGGATCCAGCTGGGAGTTTTTGGGGTACGTCGAGTGAGAGTTCTTGCCCCCGTGACTCACTTCAATCAATGAAGCTCACTGCAAGAGAGTTAAAAGCCGTTCCTCAAGGGTCCAATGGATGATGATAGCACCGTCCTTGATTTGCGCTAACGTGTTAATGGTTTGATTAAAACAGAAAACAATATTCTCAACCATAACAATGTCCTAATGTATTCTCTGTGTCTAATGACTTTTCGTAATGGACAATTTGCTTCCTTAATTTAGCCGGGGACTCCCAGACGTGGGGGAAGTGAAAGAGAGAGAGAGAGAGAACGGAGGGAGGTTAGGAAAGACAACATTGTCTAATGAAAAAGGCCAAAAAGTTCACTTACCCATAACAGCTACAGTCCTGCTTTTTCTTTATGATTAAACCTCTTTAAAGTTATTAAAGTCAAAATGTGTAATTTAATGCTATTTCTACACTGGCGTTAAATATTTTTAACACCGTTAAACTGGAAAAACTAACCGTCTGGATTAAAGCACATTTTGGTCAACACTACACACACACACATACAGTGTATATATATATATATATATATATATATATATATATATATATATATATATATATATATATTATATGCATGACTTAAATGAAGTATGTTTTACTGCAGAAATACACAGTGCTCAAGTTGAATTAAATCAAATAAAACAAGGGTTGGGGGATTCAGTCAGGAATATGACTTCCCGGTTTGTTGAATCCATTCTCATATAAAACGAGTTCAGCTGCGTTTTATGTAATTGAAATCTATTTTTGTTGGTGTGCAGTGAATGAATCCTAAGAATGCAGGCGTCGCTCCACGAGAGCTGTTCTGAAGTGCTTGCTTCAGCTGAAGCAGAACTTATGCCTACTCTTCAATGTCATCTTCTAAAATGTACTTCATTCCTTTGTGTTTCCCTCCGCGGAGACGTCCGACCCTATGGAGCTGCTCATAATATGGAAGAGCTCTAAAATAAAGTGTGAAATAACATGTGGTGGTGCATTTCAATCGCAGAATTAGATACAAAGAAGCTCTTCAACACTGACGGTTATTATGGGGGATATTTTGATAGTTTTAAGTTTGTATCTATGATATGTCAGCGTACCAGCAATATGTTTAGGGTCGAGGCTTTTTAATGCAAAGGTTTAGTAAGAAGGATATAAATATGTTAATATGTAGTCATTAAATCATGGTTTTAAGAGCACATCGATACTTGCAGTGGATTCAGTGGTGAAAAAACCTTACATCCTTTAATCTTTTGAAGGTATTTGAATTTCTGAAATGGAGTATAAGAAAAAAAAAATATCTACAGTAGGTTAATAAATAGCAATGTTTTCCTATTAAGTGTTGAGAAAAAAATAGATAGATAGCAAATAGATAACTGACATTAAAATAAGTGATTTATAGAAATGAATAATATTTTTACAGAGTAAAAAAATAATAATAAAAAAATACAATAAGTGTACAATGTTTAACCAAAAACTTCCCTGTTCAACATACTGAAAATCTGCTACTATAGGCAGTACAGAATCTGTGAAATGCACTGCACTGACAGTATTTTTAATGCTGCACACTGTGCTTGAACGTTGATTATTGATTCTCTGGCATAGCTGAAAAAAAAGAAGAACAAAATGAGCGGTGGATTCTGTTATTTACAACTACTATGTCTAAGCTGGCTTTGATAGTATTTAGTTTACATGTACTGTATGCGACGCAGTTCTATACCTTAGGCTCATTCAAAGCAAGCCAAAAAAAAGGTTATTATATATTATAAAAAGGTTATAATAGTATATATATATATATATATATATATATATATATATAAAACAAAACTTTAATAATTCAAAATAAACACAAAACAGCGCACCAGCCCCTCACGGACGACTGGTGCACATAAATAAAAAACAAAACATAAAATAATTTCCCAGGCCTGGTCCTCTCTCGTCCTTCACGGTCGTCGCTCCAGTTTTATATCCTTCCATCTCCTACGTGGGACTCGAAACTGGCGGTGGGGCGCAGGTGTAGCTCATCTCCAATCACTACACCTGGCCTCACTCCTCGTTCCCACGCCTCTCGGCCCCGCCCCACTCGCCACATACACTTACAAAAATACAGAATTAAATAAATAATAATAATAAATAAAGGCATTTGAGTTTTGCAAAGACTCATTCAAAGTAAGCCACAATCACAAAACCAAACCAAACAAACAACACATCAAAACAAAGCCAAGCCAAGCAAAAAAATAATTTATATATGTATATATATATATATATATATATATATATATATATATATATATATATATATATATATATATATATATATATATATATATATATATATATATACAGTGGGGATCGAAAGTTTGGACACCCTTTGCAGAATCTGTGAAAATATGAGTGATTTTCAAAAAATAAGAGAGATCATACTAAATGCATGTTACATTTTATTTAGTACTGTCCTGAGTAAGATATTGTACATAAAAGATATTAACATTTAGTCCACAAGACAAAAAATAACCCCATTCAAAAGTTTGGGAACCCTTGGTTCTTAGTACTGTGTTCTGTTACCTGATGATCCTCGACTGTCTTTCTGTTTTGTGTTGGTTGTGCTTGAGTCCCTTGTTTGTTCTGAACAGTTAAACTGAGCAGCGTTCTTCAGAAAAATCTTTAAGGTCCTGCAGATTCTTCAGTTTTCCAGCATCTTTGCATGTTTGAACCCTTTCCAGCAGTGACTTTATGATTTTGAGATACATCTTTTCAGACTGAGGACATTTGAGGGACTCAAACACAACTATTTAAAAAGATTCAAACATTCACTGATGCTCCAGAAGGAAACAAGATGCATTAAGAGCAGGGGGTGAAAACTTTTGAACATAATGAAGATGGCCAAATTTGTCTTATTTTGTTGAAATATATATATTTTTTTTTCCATTTAGTTCTGCCCTTCGTAAGCAACAGAAGATACTTGTATGTTTCCCGGTACACAAATTAAGTACAATTTACCTTGATCTTCAAATTCCAAAAGTTTTCACCCCCTGCTCTTAATGCATCTTGTTTCCTTCTGGAGCATCAGTGAATGTTTGAATCTTTTTAAATAGTTGTGTTTGAGTCCCTCAAATGTCCTCAGTCTGAAAAGATGTATCTCAAAATCATAAAGTCACTGCTGGAAAGGGTTCAAATATGCAAAGATGTTGGAAAACTGAAGAATCTGCAGGACCTTAAAGATTTTTCTGAAGAACGCTGCTCAGTTTAACTGTTCAGAACAAACAAGGGACTCATGCACAACCATCACAAAACAGAAAGACAGCCGAGGATCATCAGGGAACAGAACACAGTACTAAGAACCAAGGGTTCCCAAACTTTTGAATGGGGTTATTTTAATAATTTCAGCAATTGTTTTGTCTTGTGGACTAAATGTTAATATCTTTTATGTACAATATCTTACTCAGGACAGTACTAAATAAAATATAACATGCATTTAGTATGATCTCTCTTATTTTTTGAAAATTACTTTTTTTCACAGATTCTGCAAGGGGTGCCCAAACTTTCGAGCCCCACTGTATATATATATATACAAATAATAATAAAATCTAATTGCTAGGCTCATTCAAAGCAAAACAAAACAAAAAACTAAAATATTTGAAGGATTATTCAAAGCAAGCCAAAAGACATAACACAATGAAGCTACAGTACCTAACACTCTCTCGTCTTTCTGTCAATAAATTTGAGATCTCTACAAACAACATTTAAGACTTAGCTTAGTTTATTCAAAGCAAGCAAGCTAAAAAAAAAGGCGAATGAATAAATAAATAGCACAAAACAAATAATTAAATATTTTAAAGCTCATTTAGGGCAAGCTTGAAAACAAAACAAGAACAACAGATAGCAAACACTCAAAATTTATGAAGACAACATTTTTAACTATTTATTTAAACTTTATCACATAAAATTATTATTTCTATAACTAGATTTTTTTTTCCTTTAAAAATGACCTCAGAAAATGTCTGACATTAAGTATTGCTCCAACATTTGTTAAGTGACACTCCAGCAATTCCACCTATAGCAACCGTTTGCAACACTCATAACGTGTAGCTATTTACTGTATGTATAATCTAGCTCAGTCTGAGCAGGATAATACCAGACAGATTTTATGTAAATGTTACAGGCTCCACTTCATTGATCTGAAATTCCATTTAGCCATATTAATGCAGCACTACTGCAGTGAAAACAATGTCTCTTCATTTCCAGTGAAAAACAACAGCCGTTCCCTCTTCGGAAAAGTATGTCATACTGTGAAGCGCAAATTATCATGGAGCTTTTGATTAGAGCTCTTGGCTTTGTTCTTGCAATAGTAATCATTCTCCTGCTTCCTACATGTCTTTCTTTGATGGTACGTTTAAAAACAAGCAGCTAACTGTTTCACAAATACTCCGGGACTTTACATCTAGTGTACTTGAGTATTTACTGAAATCACACAGTGTAAAAATGTGCATCCAAAACAACATTTGTGAACCTCTTGCTGACTAAATGAAAACATGGGCTACATTTGTAGTTATTCTCCTTAAAGCCATAAACTTTTCTCTTTTTTTGTACTTTTTTTTTGTGTGAAAGTGGTTGAGTAAACTGATGCAATTTCATTTACATGCATCAGGACAGATCTTTGCCTCAGAGGTCTCTTCAAAGCAAGCCAACAACAACAACAACAAAATACCAAACAATCTTATTAAAGAGAGAAAAAAACTATAATACAGTAGTCTAATCTTTCTGTCAAAAAATAAACATAAATAATAATAATTATTATTATTTAGGAACACTACAAACAACATTTAACATTTTAAGGCCCATTCAAAGCAAGCCATAAACACACAACAAAAACAGAAAAAAAGAAAGAAAAGCAATGATCAAAATAAAAACATTTGAAAACACACACACATACAAAAACAAAACATTTAAGATGTTAAGGCTTTTTAAAGCAAGCAGATCACAAAACAAAAACCAACCAAAAAATAATAATAAAAATAAAAAAATAAACAAAGCAATTAAGATTTTAAGGCTCATTCATAATATTAACAATAATAATAATAATTCAAAGCAAGCCAAGATCACAAATCAAACACACAATAAACAAACAAACAAACAAATAAATAAATACAATGTTTAAGGCTCATTCAAAACAAGCCAAAAACATAAAACAGAAACCAATCTAATAGAGAGAGGGAGAGAGAGAGTCAAAAACAACAGCAATGAAATAACAAAACTAAAAAAACAAACCATCAAAACAAACATAAATACACATACATTAAAATTGTTATGGCTCATTCAATGCAAGACAAAAGAAGAAGAAGAAAATAAACAACCTAAACAAAATGTAATGGTAAAAAACTGAAAACATTTCAAGTTGACATTCGACGTGCACAGTCTGTGAATTTCACTGCACCGCGTTCCTGTGACGCATGAGGAAATTCATGTCATATTTTGTCAATGGATTATTTCAAAGGGAATAAATGTCATGATGAATTTTCCTTGGATCTGAAAGTGCTTTTATAGCGGCTATTTAATGATGCCAGTAAGTTATCGCTGAAGTGCCAGGTACAGTGTAAAATGCTCGCATGAGCTGCCCAAGGCGCCTCAGCAGTTTTTCCCCTCCGTTAATGAGGTTCAAAATGAACAACTCGCCACTTAATTGAACTTTGCATTTTTCTGGAGTTCAAACAATGGATTCACTCTGCTTTTCATTTAAGCTGCACCAAAAGAAGAGAAAATCCAAGAACAGGAATCGCAAGAGGAACGAGAAGTGTTTTAACATGGTTTATAATGAGACCGGGCCACACTTAGTTCAAAGACTTGTTTAAAATCACAAATTCAGGGATCATCTAAAGGAAAACATGTACCACATTTATAAGATTGTAAGTCTGTTGCTCTTTCACTATGCAAGGGTTTCACTACACACATAGTTTATTACTCACTTTATATTAACTTAACAAAACAAATGTTTTCATATATTATTAATTGATTTATAATAAACATTTTAACTGGGGGGCTTTTACAGCCTTATTTAGTTACCGAATGCAGCTCGAACGTGTCCTCACCTGCACTCAAAGGTAGACATTCATCCGCCATTAAAGCAAGTAACAGTGAGTAAAGCAATGCTAATGTGTGTGGATAGAGTATTAGCAATGCTAGCGGGATTAGCAGCTACCACACTACTGATGCTAACGGGCTATAAGCTAATAGCGGACTCGGGAAATCAAAATAAAACTAGTAATAACGAGGCGCTCTGATTGCTTTTGTTGTAGAATAAGATAGAGGATATATTCACATGTTATAGAAATGAAAATAATGGTGTAAAAAATATATTTATAAGATAAAAAATAATCTATAAAAAAATAACCTGATGGAGCTAAAACTCAAAACGCATGGCAGCAACAAACAGGAAGTGACGCATAATAAATACACTGTTAATTAAGTTAAATGTAATTTAATATATTTTCTTATATGACATAGGTAAATAAATGAAGGAACTGCTTAAATAAACACAAAACTATGCATATTTTGTAAAACTATGCATACTATCATATTTTGTTTTTAAAGACTTCTAAAAAGACTGGAATATCACAATATCGTTTATAGGGTTAATTAATAGATTATTAAGTAATTAGGCAAATTTTAATGTAATGCGTAGTATTTTTCTTACACATGGAACTTTAAAATTAAACAAACTCATTTGTACATTTTGTGACACTGCCGTTATCATTCAAATCTTTTTTTTTTTTTTTTTTTACTTACTGTACCCATTTATGTTGTTCTTTATGTGAACTTATTGCACTATTGACACAAATTGTTTTGGAACTAAAAAGAGTTTCAAATGGATAAGTGTGACACATTTGGACATTACAGTGCCTTAAAATGTATGTTTTCGATCATTCTCGAATAAGTTGCTGTTGTTATTTGAGGAAAATACACATTTCCTGCAGGAACATGTACGCACCTTCAAAAAAAGAAATGCTCACATCAAAGCAAATGTTGCCTTTGAACATCAATGGACCACAAAGTCATCATTTTAGGTGATTACAACCATTCAATATTATACATTTCCAAGCAATCAGCAAACGCCATCAGTCAAGTGGTTATCTGCCACTCGTTGCTTCAAGACGGGCCTGGGATGCCAGCGTCAGAACGCTTGACAGCAGCTGAAACATTACGCCGCATAAAAGCGGGGAAAAGCAGTCTTAAATAACATCTGAAGAGTAGGTCGTGTTATTGAATTACAACAAGGGCTGGGAAACAATTAAGTACTGATTAAATTCCGTTTTCGCTGACAGGAGGCAGAGACAGACAGCAATTTCCGCTTCCCATAGATTAAATTAGCCACCATCAGCACGATCCCATTGAAGTTTGGGGGGCCAAGAGAGCCTACAAGGAGATTAGTTACTTTGTGCTGGAACGCTCTGAAGTTGGTTAAGCGAGTCGCCGATTGATTGAAAGATTTGAGCCTGGAAGGGAAATTTAAGCAAATTTCCTCTCTGATACAGGTCTCACTTCCCCCATGCATTCAAATAACTCTTCAGCGGATTGTTTTGCCATCCGAAGTAGACAATGACACCCCAAATGCAGTACAGCTTTACCTATTCATCGTTATTCAGCACGATTTCACAAATATATTATGGCTGATTAGAAGGAAACATTAGCGTACATGTGTTTTCACAGGCTCCCAGGGTTGACAAGCACTCAGGTGATAAGTAGCAATTGAATTTGGAGATGATATTACAAATGTTCATTATGACTTAATCAGCGAATAATTGGATGAAATTGACTTGAGTGACACTTCACTAAGGTAGCCCTGTTGTCAGAGCAGCTCTAAATTAACTGTTTTTTCCCCTTCAAAAATGTAAAAAAAAAAAAAAAATATATATATATATATATATATATATATATATATATATATATATATATATATATATATATATATATATATTATTAAATGCTATTATTTTTTTTGCTTATTATATAAATAATACAGTCATTTTGACTTAATATTATTAATAAAAAATAAATAACGTTTAACCTCCCCCAAAAGCATTTGAGGCATGATGTTGTTCAGCACAAAAATTATTTGCACTTGTTCCCCCTAAAAAAAAAAATAATAATAATAAAATATAATAAAACTAAAATGATAATAAATTCAATGGAAATAAATGACTATTTCATTAAAATACTTCAAAAGCACAGTGAGACGACTTACTATGTATGCTAATATAATTTTAGTGTGAAAAAATGTATTATTAACTTTTTTTAGTACAGTTATTCAGTTGCTTTGTCACTGTAGCAGCACAACATAATAAACCCTAAATCACAATAAAAATTTAAATTTAAACATCTTCGAGTTAAGACAATACAAGATTTAACTGAGAACTCTGATTCATATAGAATGTAAACAATATGTAGTTGCTTTTATAAAATTATAAGCTACACATATATTTTTTAATTACATTTTATTACATTTTTAGATACAATTTTAATTTCAAGCAGATACAATTTTTAATTCAATGAGTCTTTTTGCTTATTTGGAGTACTATTTTTGTTTTTAGAACTGTTCGTTTTTACTTAATACAATTAATTATAATAACATAATAGCAACAAGAAAAATCATGCCTTCTGACTCATATAGTATGTAAACAATATGTGTATTAACATTATTTTAGTGTGAAAAAGTTGCTTGCTAACCTTTTTCAGAGTAAAGTTATAGTATCTATATTGCCGTGCCTACATAATGTAAACCTGTATGTAAAAAAATATGCTTTGTGCAACTTTAATGATCTAATATATATACTGTATATGTACATTTGAACAAGCTTGAACTTTCTGTCTCCAAAACTTGACCATAAGTGCCTAAACATAACTTCACTTTACACTTTTAAGAAAAACTGTGTCAAAATTATGAATTCTAGTATCCTTGTTACATGTTACATGTACTTACTATAGTAATAACACTAAATTGTGTGCAATTACAAGCAATTAGCCCTAAACCAAACATTAAGGGCATGTTTATGCAACAGTTTTCGACCAAAAACGGTACACTTTGTTTGGCCATTAATTTACACAGCAACACTATTTTGCATATAAAATATGAAAACAACAGCAAATCTTTGAAAAAAAAAAAAAAATGATTTCAAAGTGCAAGTTTTTAAAAGTTTGATTTTGTCAAAACTTGAATTTGTCAAATGGAATTTGTGAATTTGTCAGAACTGTGACGCACGCCATTTGTATTTCTATGTTCACAGACGCGTAGTGTTTCTTTACAAAGTGGCATCTACTGGCCTGGCATTAATAATACAGCATTTTCAACGATTTTCACAGATCTGTGCGAATGGGTATCACTGTCAAAAATACAAAGAAAAAAATTCAGTTATGTTGTCATTGTGCAATCATATCACATATCAATTACAAGTATTTTTACTACCATTACTCAGTACTCATTTATGTAATTACACTGTAAGAAAGGCAGTTTTTTAACATGATGCCACAACTGCAGATGTGAACATCCCTTTTTGTTATTTGACTACTGTACTTCAATAATCAGTAGCTCAAGCAAAGGCTTATATCAAATGTTTTGACATGGAAATAAAACAAATAACATTCAGGTATACTCAACGATTTCAACTCTCATTAAAAACGCAATCTCTCTAAATTATCTTCATTTTTCACAGCAGTATGTGCTTCATTTAATTAATTACTATGTAATTAATGATGTATTACCATGTAATGACATATGCAATTAATCTCATTAAAATATATATCAATTATATATATATATATATATATATATATATATATATATATATATATATATATATATATATAAACACTGCAGGTTTGTGTGTGAAAATCATCCGATCCAAATCCCCCACCCACCTAGATCTGTCTGAAAACATCCAGGACCACATATCAATCATGATAGTGCACTGCACTGCAGTTTCTGGAGACTTGCTATATTTTTTTTATTGAGAGTCATTGTGCTGGTGTGGGCAGGTGACAGTCATCAAACCAGCATTCAGCACTGCCTGTTTCTCAGCACGGGCTCGTCCTGACTGATCCTGCAATGCCGCGCTGCATTATCTCCACGGCCAGGCTCGCTCATCTGTCCCTCTCTCCCTCTGCTTAGGACAGAGGAAATAACAGTCGCATAATGGTCATAATTAGGGAGATCGATGCAGTTCGCCAGCGGGCCACTCTGCTCGGCCCTAAACCTTCAGCGCGCTCCGAGGAAGAAAAATCCGGGGCCCTCAAGGCTAAAATTCACGCTTGATAAAATTTGACTATCAAGTGTCATATGTCATGAGTTAGAGCGTGCGCATGAGTGGACATATGAACAGTAAATTTTACAGCTGATTAGACTTGATTAATATTTGGCTTCCTGCTCATCAGCGGTGAGTATACAGTCATATTCATAGGGATGAGCACTATATGACTGTATACTAGAAATTTGTCACTCAGTACTGCTGCTACCAGTATTAAATATTTTTTTTAGACATGAAAACTATGAAGAAACAGTGTAATGTGAAAAAAAGAAGCAGAATATGCACCAAATAAGTCAAAACTATGAAGTCAGGGAGCATATAATTACTCATACTGTTAAAAGTGCAAGCGTGTGTAAAATTATTTAAAGTTACTATTGTTGTTCACTGGGAAAAAATTAAATATGAATAAAATTCAGTCTGAACTTGAAGTCTCTTTGTGTGACATCTTTACTTTGTTCCTCTATTTTAGTACATTTGAATGTACTGTATCTGAGTAATTTTATCAGATATATAATAATTTAATCAACATATTGATACAAATAGAATCAAAATGATTAAATTAATACTGCATATCGTTCCTCAATATCTTAAAGAAATCACAAGACAGATGTTCGATTCACAAACAAGATCATTCTTGTCAAATAACCTTTTGAAACTGTATTTTTAATGTTTTTTGACAAATATTTACACAAATTTTGCTTTTCAATATTACAAAAATAATATACAGTATAGTATATATTATTTCACTTTTTGCATACATCAGTGATCAGTAAATTGGACTGATATTTAGTATATTAAAGTTAAATGTTTAATGATGATGGGTATAAAATTTACTCATACAAGATGTAGATGAGTCTGTTTCGTCAGAAGAATTGGAAAAAGTAGTATTACTTTCTCCAATTCAAAAGTAGTAAAAGTAGTATTATATATATATATATATATATATATATATATATATATATATATATATATATATATATATATATATATATATATATATATATATATATATATATATATATATATATATATATATATATATATATATATATATATATATATATATATATATATATATATATATATATATATATATAATAATAGTATTCCCACTAGAGGCAGTATAACTCTACTGCTTTTAAAATAGCTTTTATTCCTTTCCTCACAAAGCATGATTTACAGGTACAGAGTTTTGATTATTAAAGCCTAATTTTCACTCAATTACTTGCAGAATATTATGTTATGACTCAAAAACCATTTTGACATCCTGCACAATTTGAAAACTTATATTTTTTCCGTTGTCATCACATACCCAGCTTCATATGCACTAGTCCTTTTCTTATTCAGTTTGTTTTCTGGGTTAAGTGATGAAGAGCTTCAGTACAAACCCCCGTGAGAGTACAGTTCCACAAAACAGCTTAAATCCATGTAAGAAAGTTACAATAGCACAGCTGCATCAATAAATGCATTTTTATATCACTTTTGATTTGTTAACACTACCGGGTAGGTTTAGGGTTGGGTTTGGTTTAGGTGATATTTCCAATGAGATAGAGTTCATATGCACTCGCTGCCAGATATTTGAACTGAATTTGAATTAAGGCTAGAAGGGATAAAGCTAAAACTACTGGGCATGTCCACATCAATATAGCATTTAATTATGATTATAATTTTTTTTATTTCAAACAATACAATATTGAGTATTTTTGCAGTATTTTAAGGGGTAGGTTTAGGTTTGGGGTAGGTGTAGAAGTTTATAAAATACAATCTAAGAGGGAGACAATGTAATTTGTTTTTAGCTTCCTGTTTTAGCTGTATGCCTTCTAGCCTAAACCATTTTGTACAGCTGCAATACATACATCAAGCAGCTTAACAAAAATGCAGCAATACATGCCTCTACCAACGTATTTAAAATGTGCTACGGTCACATATTTAACGTGTGTTTTGGCGACATTTTCTGGACATTTCATTTTAAAAATGCCACGAAATGTGCATTAATGTACATAATTACAAAGTTCATTAAAAATATTTTTCTTTTGTACATTTACTTATTTATACCTGTAATATTTATAACAATATTATTATAATATAATATTGCTATTCATGTAATATTAGTACTTGTAATATTATGACAGCAACCAGTCTGGCTACAGAAGTGAACATTTGACAGAGTCTGCCTTGCTCTCAGTTGTTGAAGCCCTAAGATTGGCAAGACCTGCTTCCAAATCTCCTATACTTATCTTGCAGGACCTGTCTGCTGTTTGTGATAAGGTGAACCACCAGATTCTCCTGTCAGCACTATTGGAAAATGGCATCTCAGGAACCACACGCCAGTGGTTTGAGTCTTACCTCTCAGATACTATATGTCCTTCAAGATATCTTTGAGAGGTGAGGTGTCCAAGTCACAACATCTAGCTACGGGGGTGCCTCAGGGCTCAGTTCTTGGACCACTTCTCTTCTCTGTCTACATGGCATCACTAAGTTATGTCATTCAGAAACATGGCTTTTAATACCACTGCTATGCTGATGACACTCAACTCTACCTCTCATTCCATTCTGATGATTGGACGGTATGTGCTCGCATCTCAGCATTTCTAAAAGTCATTTCTTTTTGGATGATGAACCATCATCTTCAACTCAACCTGGCTAAGACAGAACTGCTTGTGGTTTCAGCAAACCCATCACTTTATAAAAATTTCACCATCCAGTTAGGCTCATCAAACATAACTCCTTCAAAAACAGCTTGACAGAGAATGTCCACATTGCTAAAAACTGTCCAGTCCTGCAGATTTGCTTTATACAACATTAGGAAGATCAGGCCCTTTCTTTCAGAACATGCTGCACCACTCCTTGTTCAAGCTCTTGTTATGTCCAGGCTGGACTATTGCAATGCTCTCTTGGCAGGTCTTTCAGCCACTTCTATCAAACCTCTACAACTAATCCAAAATGCTTCTGCAAGATTAATCTTTAATGAGCTGAAAAGAACACACGTCACATCTCTGTTGATCAATTTGCTCTGGCTACCAGTAGCTGCTCGCATAAAATTAATGTTTGCTTAAAAAAAAAAACACCACTGGCTCTGCATCCCTTTACCTAAATTCATTACTTCAGAGTAATGTGCCTCTAGAAGCTTGCATTCTGCTTGTGAACGATGCAATATTGTGCCATCTCAAAGAGGCACACAATCACTTTCACAGACTTTTTCATGAACTGTTTCCTCCTGGTAGAATGACCTGCCCATCTCATTCCGAGTCCTTAGCATCTTCAAGAAACAACGAAAAACACATCTGTTCCATCTTTATTTGACCCTCTAACTTTAGCACTATCTATTCTATTTTCATATATTTTGCTTGCGTTTATGTGTTAGATTAGTTTATGTGTCTTAGATTTATCTAATTAAGCCTTATTCATATCGAAAAGAGAAGTATCTTGTGTTTTGTGCTTACAAGTTAATATCTTAAACTGCCGAACTTGTTACTGTGCTAATTGATAGTTTTCACTATAGTTTGGATATTAATATCCGTTGCAGAGTTGATGTTATATGGTTCATTCAAACAAATCGCTGGCGAGACTTGTCAGTTGCACTCATATATTGTTGCTCCTTTGCTTCTATTGTCCTCATTTGTACGTCACTTTGGATAAAATCGTCTGCTAAATGACTAAATATAAATATTCTATATATATACTATACTATGTACTTTTACTCAAGTATTTGATGTGTGTACTTCGTCCACCAGTGGTTAAGACATCATCACTAAATTCATTGTCATTGTCTCAGCGTACAATCAAAGCCAGGGCTGTGAAAGTGATGTTTAACACCCCAGGAATTAGCGACGAGGAGCTGCGAGTTGTTGTAATTCCATACAACTTGTCCCGTGGGAGATGTTTCTGGCGCTGACTGACAGCATCAAAGCTGTCCTTTCCTGTCACTGCTCCCATGAGGCTCGTCAGATGGAGGAGCCCTCCTGAATCACAAAAAAACAGCCTAAACTCCTCATAAACATCAGTCACCTCATCAGACTCAGTTAAAGTGAAATCAAAATGCCAGGGTACTTAATAATTATAAAAAATAAAAATAAAAATGTTAACATTTAAAAGTAAAGTTACAGTTTCTTAGTTGTTTATGAAATGTATGAAGAATCTAACGTGAAAAAGTTAACAAAAAATAAATAAAATAATGAATGCTACATCACTGACCCACATACTACATATTTAAGGGAGAGAGAGAGAGAGAGAGAGATTTTGTAAGGGCTGCCAGGGGCTCATGCTATAATCATACTGATCCCGTCCCTCAGGAAGAGGCAGATCCAGGCCAGGCTTTCCAGCAACTGACAGCAACAGGTGCAGTACAGGGCCGTTTTCACATTACTGACTCGGACGTCTCTAGAGATACGTGCTCCAGCACGGATTGATTTACCGATACTGTCAACTCCTATATTTCACTCTCCTCAGGAAAGCAGCCATCGCATTCGAAAACGATCAGGTTCTCCAGAGACCCGAGGGAGCTGAAGAGAAACAAGGAGCGATTCAAGCGGTCAAGGCCGAGCTAAACCAGGCCAGAATGTCTTCCAGGAGGGATTACATGGGGCAGCTGCTGCGGGACTTTTTACATCAATAACGCAAGGCCACTTTGGGTCACCAACTACAAGCTCAGGAGCCAAAAAGTTGCCCCTTCTCTCGACCTAGAAACCAGCCAAACCAGTTTTACCGCCCCTTTGAAAACCAATGACCCTTTTGTGTCCATTCCTTGACCCATGGCCACACCATTGACCTCCCTCCAAAATACTGAGGACACTTTACTCAGGTAGATGATGGCACGCAAAACACCTTCTTTCATCAAAACGTCATAGGAACATTATGAAAGCAAATCATATCCTGGATGTATAGAATGCTAAACAAACAACTAAATGTAAAACAAATACAATAATAATAAAAAAGAAAAAGATAAAACATGAGATAAAAATGACAAAAAGACTAAAATGAAAATGAAAATATAAAAATAGAAGCCATTTCAAAATCTGAATAAATACTATAATAGCATATAAATAATCCTAAAATAGCATTGCAGGACACTTACTCTCATATATATATATCTCATATATATCACCTAAAAATGAATCGATTATGAAATTAAAAATGAAATTGATTAATTACTAATCATAAAAGAAGTGTAAATATACAATGTTTATCACCGAACATGTCTATTCAAGTCACTACATGAATTAACTGCATATGAACTGCAATTAATTTTGCATATAGCACAGGGTTATTATAGTTAGTTAACTAAAAAAAAAAAAAAAATATTGAATAAACATTAACTAAAATCTATGTTTAACATGTAAAAACCTACCAAAATGGCATACACATATATTTACAATGAAAAATGAAATATAAATGAAATAAAGTAAAACCAACAAACAACCAATGAAAAAATTAAAATAAAAATAAATTAATGATAAACTAAAGCAGTATCTCAGTGGTAAAACTAAAATTAATTAGAGAAAATAAATTATAAATCATTAATTTGATAAATAAAGTCACAATTTAGGGAAATAATCACATTCTGATGTAAAATGTCACAATTATTAGAAATTATGTCATAACTGCAATTCATTTATTAATTTACAGAGACATTACTTTCAGCTTTCAATAAAACAAGACATTAAATGTCATGTACCATAAGGGACTATGTTAATTTATGATGTTTTTAATTAACAAACAATAATTATTATTGTGTCCACATTATGTTTTTCACTACTATATTAAAATAATGGGAATTTAATGACTTAAACACACTCAAAGGTAAAACACTGGGTTCCATTACATTAATTACATTGTTTAGATGAAATGTGATTAATTGGAACTGAAATGTCACACACAAGCAATACATTAACTAAATTAAAATAAAAGTTTGTCAAGACAAACTTAAGTTGGCTTTAGAAAGCCTGAAAAAAAAGTAAAAAAAAAAAAGGTATTTAAAAGTTTTAAAAGTTTGATGGGTTTCAGTCTGAAATAGTTTGAAGTTTAAAGTAGTTTTAAAGCTTAAAGAATAAAGAATGTTTTGAAGGCAATACAGTCTGTTAGATAGATAGATAGATAGATAGATAGATAGATAGATAGATAGATAGATAGATAGATAGATAGATAGATAGATAGATAGATAGATAGATAGATAGATAGATAGATACACAGACAGACAGAGACACAGACAGACACACACACACACACACAGAGACACAGACAGAGACAGATAGACAGGCAGACACACACACAGAGACACAGATAGACAGGCAGACAGACACGCAGAGACACAGACTGAAAAAGACAGACAGAGACAGACAGACATACAGACACAGACATAGACAGGCAGACAGACAGACAGAGACACAGACAGAGACAGACAGAGACAGACAGACAGACAGACAGACACACACACACACACACACACACACACACACACAGACAGAGACAGATAGACAGGCAGACAGACACATACAGACACAAACAGAGACAGATAGACAGACAGACAGAAACACAGAGACACAGACTGAGACAGATAGACAGATACACACACACACACACACACACAGACAGACAGAGACAGATAGACAGGCAGACAGACACATACAGACACAGACAGAGACAGATAGATAGGCAGACAGACACACAGAGACACAGACTGAGACAGACAGAGACAGATAGACAGGCAGACAGACACACAGAGACAGACAGACAGACACACACACACACACACACAGACAGAGACAGATAGACAGGCAGACAGACACATACAGACACAGACAGAGACAGATAGACACGCAGACAGACACACAGAGACACAGACAGAGACACAGACAGAGACAGATAGACAGACAGACACAGACATAGACAGGCAGACAGACACACAGAGACACAGACAGAGACAGACAGACAGACACACACACACACAGACAGAGACAGATAGACAGGCAGACAGACACATACAGACACAGACAGAGACAGATAGACAGGCAGACAGACACACAGAGACACAGACAGAGACAGACAGAGACACAGACAGAGACAGATAGACAGACAGACACAGACATAGACAGACAGACAGACACACAGAGACACAGACATAGACTGGCAGACAGACACACAGACAGAGACAGACAGACAGACAGACAGACACACACACACACACACACACACACACACAGACAGACAGAGGCAGATAGACAGGCAGACAGACAGATACAGACACAGACAGAGGCAGATAGACAGGCAGACAGACACACAGAGACACAGACTGAGACAGACAGAGACACAGACAGAGGCAGATAGACAGGCAGACAGACACACAGAGACACAAACAGAGACAGACAGACACACACACACACACACACACACAGACAGAGACAGATAGACAGGCAGACAGACACATACAGACACAGACAGAGACAGATAGACACGCAGACAGACACACAGAGACACAGACAGAGACAGAGACAGATAGACAGACAGACACAGACATAGACAGGCAGACAGACACACAGAGACACAGACAGAGACAGACAGACACACACACACACACACAGAGACAGATAGACAGGCAGACAGACACATACAGACACAGACAGAGACAGATAGACAGGCAGACAGACACACAGAGACACAGACAGAGACAGACAGAGACACAGACAGAGGCAGATAGACAGGCAGACAGACACACAGAGACACAGACAGAGACAGACAGACAGACACACACACACACACACACACACACACACACAGACAGAGACAGATAGACAGGCAGACAGACACATACAGACACAGACAGAGACAGATAGACACGCAGACAGACACACAGAGACACAGACAGAGACAGAGACAGATAGACAGACAGACACAGACATAGACAGGCAGACAGACACACAGAGACACAGACAGAGACAGACAGACACACACACACACACACAGAGACAGATAGACAGGCAGACAGACACATACAGACACAGACATAGACAGGCAGACAGACACACAGAGACACAGACATAGACTTTAAAAAAGCATTTGATTCAATTTGGCATGATGGTCTACTGTACAAAATCCTACAAATTGGCATTGGCGGAAAAACGTTTTACATTATTAAATCTCTGTACACCAACAGCAAAAGTGCGGTGAAGATCGGTAACCGCAGAACCGCGTTCTTCCAGCAGAGCCGTGGAGTGAGGCAGGGCTGCAGTCTGAGCCCAACTCTATTCAACATCTACATCAATGACCTGGCGTCAGCGCTGGAGAGCTCTACTGCGCCCGGCCTCACTCTACAGGGGTCAGAGGTCAGATGTCTGCTGTATGCGGATGACCTGGTCCTGCTGTCCCGCACACCTGAGGGCCTTCAGCAAAGCCTGTCCCTGCTGGAACAATACTGTCACGACTGGGCCCTGACCGTCAATCTGGACAAAACCAGAGTCATGGTGTTCCAGAAGAAAGCCAGATCTCAGGGACACAAACACC